>NC_133327.1:123075145-123375145 GCF_042186555.1 Aquarana catesbeiana
TCGACTACTTGCTTAATCTTCCCGCTCCTCTTGCTCTTCATCGATGTAACGCACAGGCAGGGAGAGAGGGGCGGGAAGCGATGTGTCACTGTCAGGGATCCACCAGCACCAGTCCAGGACACTTGCGTTCGCCTATGCGTCGGCGCGCTTCCATTCGGACACAGCATCAAACTGTTGTGCATCAGCGCGGCGCTCGGGCGCGCGCGGGTGCGCGGCGCGGGTGCGCGCACGTTCGCGCTAGCGCCGGTTTGGCGCCATCTTAGCACATAAAAGTTCCCCTGTTCCATGAGGACGTCGCTGCTTCGTCTCAGCTCTGTGAACCTGTTGACCCGTATCCTGATTGTCTGCTACCTGATCTTGACCCGGCTTGTTTGACCATCTGACCTGCTCCTATCCCGATCCGGCTTGTCTGACTACTCTTCTGTCCGTATTTGCTACCGTTGCCGAACCCTGCCTGTTTACCGACTCTGCCTAGTCTGCCGTTATTACCTGTGCCAGCTACCTGCCGACCCGGACTGTCTGACTCTGCTTGTGCCTACTGTTCACTTGCTGTTGCACCTTCAGCTTCAGCTTCAGTGATCTCTCCCTCCAGCGTGTCAAGCCTGCTGCCGCTCCAGTCTGCTCTCACCTGCAACTCAGCCATCCAGTGTGTCAAGCCTGCTGCCGTTCCAGTCTCCTCTCACCTGCAACCCAGTGAGTCAAGTTACTGCTATTCCAGTCTCCACTCACCTGCAGCTCGGCCATCCCAGGAGGGATCTCTGCCTCCGCATCAGAGACTATACAGGCACTCCTACCCCACTGCGCTCAGGAGACCACTGTCCCCACTCCAGTGGCTCCTGAACCAGCGTTGTATGAGAGGTCTTCTCCTACAGTCAGGCTCTCCTACCAGGTACCTTACAGTACGAAGCAGCCATGACTGAGCCTGCAGGAGATACCTCTCCGTTGAAAGAAATATGCACCCACCTTGCGGCCCTCACTCAAGCCGTACAATCCCTTCAGGATAACTACAACAGATTGGAGGGACAAGTCCAGAACCTAGCAGGGCCTAACCCCTCGGCCTCCTCTTCAGCCACAACCCCAGCACAGACGGCTCCCGGACCTTCTGTTGTAATGCTTCCACCTGAACCTAAGGTTCCTACTCCTGATAGATTCTCTGGAGACCGATCCAAGTTCCGGGCCTTTCGCAACGCCTGCAAGCTCTTCTTTGCGTTACAGCCCCGAACCTTTTCACTGGAGGCCACCAAAGTGGGGTTTGTGATCTCCCTCCTACAAGGGGAACCTCAGATCTGGGCCCATCGGCTACTTGAGGGGGACTCCGTCCTAACCCAGTCTTTATCCTCTTTCTTTGAAGCCATGGCACAAATTTATGAGGACCCTCAACAGACTGCAACAGCTGAATCAGCACTGCTCACGCTCCAGCAAGGTCGCAGACCTGCGGAAGATTATGTCATGAACTTTAGACGTTGGAGTGCAGACACTCAGTGGAATGACGCGGCCCTGCGTCATCAGTTCCGCTTAGGTCTGTCTGAAGGTGTAAAGGACGAACTTGCCCGAGTGGGTGTACCAGACACTCTGGAAGCATTATTAATCTGACTATCCAAATTGACCGGCGAATCCGGGAACGTCGTTCTGAACGATCCACTTTACAATCCCGCCCGATGTGGATGACAGCCAGAGCACCACTCCCGGCAGCACGCTACTTACCCCCATCCAGCTCAAACCCAGCTAATGCTATGCCTGATCCTGTGGAGCCTATGCAATTGGGACTGATGCGACCCGCCTTATCGCCTGAAGAACGGGCCCGGCGCCGGCAACTCAATCTGTGCCTCTACTGTGGTGGGACTGGGCACTATGTCCTGAACTGTCCAGTCAAATTAAGTAAGTGCCCATTCTCTGTGTATACCAGTCTTTCTGCTCTGTCTGCGAACTCTACCCACATTGCCATTCCTCTGTCTTTACAGCTGCAAGAAGGGACAATAACGACCAACGCCATCATTGATTCCGGAGCATGCAGCTGCTTTATTGACTCAAACTTTGCCAGCCAGCATAACATTCCATTACAAACCAAGACCCATGGACTCGCTGTGTTTCTAGCTGATGGTTCCCGCATCAGATCGGGACAAGTAACCCAAGAAACCCTGCCTCTGCCTGCTTCTACTTCCTCCCAACACAAGGAACTGCTGGTTCTTGATGTCATCTCCTCCCCTATGTTTCCCATCATCCTGGGCATTCCTTGGCTGCAGGCCCACAACCCTTACATTCATTGGTCATCTGGAGAAGTGAAATTCTCATCTTCTTACTGTCTTGAACACTGTGTAAAGGAAGATTCGGATTCTTCATCTACTCTACTTTGTCTTGACACCGACCAGAAACTCTGCCAGGTCATACCTAAACAATATCATGAATTCATCGATGTTTTTAGTAAAAAGGGGGCAGACTCTCTTCCACCTCATCGGCCCTACGATTGCCCCATTGATTTGCTGCCTGGATCCGAGATACCATTCGGACGCATTTTTCCTTTATCCGAGAAGGAACAGGAAGTACTAAAAACATATATAGATGAGAATCTGGCCAAAGGTTTTATACGTCACTCTACCTCTCCAGCTGGTGCCGGAATATTTTTTGTGACCAAAAAGGACAAGTCGCTCCGGCCATGTATCGATTATCGTGAGCTAAACAAGATCACGGTCAAAAATCGGTATCCCCTACCCTTGATACCTGAACTTTTTCAAAAATTAAGAACTGCCGTCATCTTCACCAAGCTTGACCTAAGATTGGCATATAATCTAGTCCGCATCCGGGCTGGACATGAGTGGAAGACAGTATTCCGAACCCGATTCGGGCATTATGAATACCTGGTCATGCCCTTTGGGCTCTGCAACGCCCCTGCAACTTTTCAACACCTGATTAACGACGTCCTCAGGGACTTTCTAGATGTGTTTGTAATTGCATACCTGGACGATATCTTGATTTTTTCTGAGTCCCGTGAATTGCATCAGGAACATGTCCGCAGGGTGTTGGGTCGTCTTCGCTTACACAGTCTGTACGCAAAGGCGGAGAAATGTGAGTTTGAACAACAGAGCATCCAATTCTTGGGGTTAATCATCTCCGCAACAGGCATCAAGATGGACCCACAAAAAGTGTCCGCTGTGCTGGACTGGCCGGTACCCTTGGATAAGAAAGGAGTTCAACGGTTTGTGGGGTTTGCAAACTTCTACAGGAAATTCATCAGGGGGTTCTCAGCCATAATTGCACCCATCACGCAGTTAACCAAACAAAATATCCGTTTTTCCTGGAACCAACTTGCCCAAGATGCCTTCGAAAACCTCAAGAAGCTGTTTACTTCAGCACCTATCCTCAGTCATCCTGAACCATCCCTACCGTTTATTTTAGAGGTTGATGCCTCCGAGATTGCGGTAGGTGCGATTCTTTCACAGCGCAAAGGTAGCAAAGAGATAATGCATCCTGTAGGGTTCTTCTCCCGTAAACTCTCCCCCGCGGAGAAGAATTATGACGTCGGTGACCGTGAACTTCTCGCTATAAAAGCTGCTCTGGAAGAATGGAGGTACCTGTTGGAAGGGGCTATGCATCCAGTACTAATTTATACTGACCATAAAAACCTAGAGTACTTACGATCTGCCAAACGTCTGAAGCCTCGACAAGCCCGCTGGGCTCTGTTTTTCTCACGTTTCTCCTTCCACATCACGTACCGTCCAGGCTCTAAAAATATCAAACCAGACGCATTATCACGTATGCATGACAATCCTAAGGACTTATCCACTCCGGACACCATATTACCCTCAAACAGTTTTTTACTGCTGCAAAAAGATTTACTTTCCCTGATTAAGGAAGCATCCTCTGAATCAGCCAAGCCTACTGGAATTTCTTTAGTAAGTAGAGATGGTCTGTTCTGGAAAGGAAGCCAAATTTTTGTTCCTGAAGACATTCGGGTCAAGGTTTTAACACTTCTCCACGACCACCCATTGGCAGGCCACTTTGGGGTCCGCAAGACCTTGGAACTAGTGCAGCGTACTTTCTGGTGGCCCAATCTGAAAGACTTTTGCGAAAAATATGTTAGTTCCTGTCCCATCTGTATCCAGAATAAGTCGTCCAGGAATCGAGCTTGGGGCCTATTGAAACCATTGCCCGTACCCGACAGACCGTGGAAAATGATTTCTATGGACTTTATTGTGGAACTTCCATGTTCCGAAGGATGTTCAGCTATCTTTGTAGTTGTAGACCGTCTAACCAAAATGGCTCATTTTCTACCTTTAAGGGGAACCCCGTCTGCCTCCGAAACTGCTCGCATATTTATCAAGGAGATCATCAGACTTCATGGAGTACCGGCAAACATAGTTTCTGATAGAGGGGTTCAATTCACTTCACGTTTCTGGAGATCCCTGTGTGAA
Organism: Aquarana catesbeiana; assembly: GCF_042186555.1. Classification (NCBI taxonomy): domain Eukaryota; kingdom Metazoa; phylum Chordata; class Amphibia; order Anura; family Ranidae; genus Aquarana; species Aquarana catesbeiana. The sequence continues at coordinate 123,079,555 of NC_133327.1, forward strand.
ACCTTAAAGATTGAATTGGCTTTGTCCTCGGCTTACCATCCTCAGACTAACGGTCAGACAGAGAGGACTAACCAGACCCTGGAACAATACATCAGATGCTTCACATCATTCACACAAGATGATTGGGTATCTCTATTACCCTTAGCAGAATTTGCCTATAACAACGCCAAACATTCTGCCACCGGTCAATCTCCCTTTTTCGCCAATTATGGCTTTCACCTAACTTTTCTACCTGATTTCCTTTCAGAGTCTTCGGTCCCAGCAGTACAAAGTACGGTGGAGTTCCTCAGTCACAACAGCCGGTTGCTACAGGAAACGGTATCCAAGGCTCAGGCTGATGGTAAGAGAATCTTCGACCGGAAAAGAAGGGGGGAGCTGAACTTGCAAATTGGCGACCAGGTATGGCTTTCTACTGTTAACATCAAATTAGCATGTCCTTCCAAGAAGTTGGCACCTAGATTCATGGGACCTTTTCCAGTCAGAAGGAAAATCAATGAGGTATCTTATGAGTTGACGTTACCTGATTCATTTAAAATTCATCCAGTATTCCATGTATCTCTGCTTAAACCTGCTGTACCTGATCCCTTTCCTGCTAGGGGCACAAGACCCCCTGAACCTGTTGTAGTTAATGGCAGTGAGGAATTTGAGGTCGAGGCTATCCTTGATTGTAGAAAAAGGCAAGGGCAAAACCAGTTCTTAATCAAGTGGAAGGGCTACGGCCCAGAAAGTAACTCATGGGAACCGGACAGTAATGTGCATGCCAGGCGTCTAGTGCGCGCTTATTTTTCTACTCACCCTGAGAAGAAGAGGTTGTTGGGCATCCGGAGGCTGCCCCTTGGGGGGGGCAATGTCAGGGATCCACCAGCACCAGTCCAGGACACTTGCGTTCGCCTATGCGTCGGCGCGCTTCCATTCGGACACAGCATCAAACTGTTGTGCATCAGCGCGGCGCTCGGGCGCGCGCGGGTGCGCGCGCGTTCGCGTTAGCGCCGGTTTGGCGCCATCTTAGCACATAAAAGTTCCCCTGTTCCATGAGGACGTCGCTGCTTCGTCTCAGCTCTGTGAACCTGTTGACCCGTATCCTGATTGTCTGCTACCTGATCTTGACCCGGCTTGTTTGACCATCCGACCTGCTCCTATCCCGATCCGGCTTGTCTGACTACTCTTCTGTCCGTATTTGCTACCGTTGCCGAACCCTGCCTGTTTACCGACTCTGCCTAGTCTGCCGTTATTACCTGTGCCAGCTACCTGCCGACCCGGACTGTCTGACTCTGCTTGTGCCTACTGTTCACTTGCTGTTGCACCTTCAGCTTCAGCTTCAGTGATCTCTCCCTCCAGCGTGTCAAGCCTGCTGCCGCTCCAGTCTGCTCTCACCTGCAACTCAGCCATCCAGTGTGTCAAGCCTGCTGCCGTTCCAGTCTCCTCTCACCTGCAACCCAGTGAGTCAAGTTACTGCTATTCCAGTCTCCACTCACCTGCAGCTCGGCCATCCCAGGAGGGATCTCTGCCTCCGCATCAGAGACTATACAGGCACTCCTACCCCACTGCGCTCAGGAGACCACTGTCCCCACTCCAGTGGCTCCTGAACCAGCGTTGTATGAGAGGTCTTCTCCTACAGTCAGGCTCTCCTACCAGGTACCTTACAGTCACAAGCTGGCTCATTTACAGTTGAACATAGCAGTGTGCGAACCCCACTTTTCTAGGGCAGCTGTACCAAGCTGCTGCCCACACACTGGCACCAGGGATCTTCCGGAGGATGCAGCGGCCGTCGGAGGACTTCTGTCCCCGCCCACCAGCGTGACCTTTCAGACGCCTATTGCAGCAGCAGAGCCCTCGGCTCTGTGCAACAGGTGGTGGGCGGGCTGGAAACAGAAGCAGCGATACACTGAAGCACCATCCCGACCCAGTCCACTCCTGAATTGCCGCCATGGTAGGGCCGGCCCTAGGCAGTGCAGCAGTGCTCAAAATAATGTCTGCGCGGGCCGCGCATTCCATTATTTTGACAGGCTGTCACTGATACTGGCCCACTGAGCCATTGGCCCACCGGGAAACTCCCGGTAGTCCCGATGGCCAGTACAGGCCTGCCCACTATTACTTGAAAGCATAAAAGTCCAGCTTCTATGCTTACAAGTGACATGCAGACATCAGAGCTGAAGAGGGGTAAACGTGAGATGTGGATGGGGGATGCAGAGGTAAGCAGCTGTGGAAAAAGGCCGAATTCTGCACTCTGTATGCAGCGCACCCCCGAACTCTGCACTATTTACATAGCACACCCTGAATTCTGCAGTCTGTGTGTACCCCCCTCCCTAAACTCTGCACTCTGTACATAATACACTCCTGGTATTTAATGTCCCTGTTAAGACCCTCCCACACCCACTATTTGATATGGTTTAGAGCAGTGGTTCTCAACTCCAGTCCTCGGGACCCACCAACAGGCCAGATTTTAAGTATTACCTTGGGGAGTTGCAGACTAGAATACTGCAATCACTGAGCAGCACCTGTGATGTATTGCAGCTGTCTTGCAAACCTGGCCTGTTGGTGGGTCCTGAGGACTGGAGTTGAGAACCACTGGTTTAGAGTGTGTGTGTAAGGGACGGGGGGAGTTGTGTGTCGTGATTGAGTTCCTGTACCTATTTTCCTTGAAAAAAAACCCTATCTATATCTAATATCTTTTTTGAGTGAATTGGCCAGTCTTACCAGGAGTACCTAAGAAATGTAAGGGGTTCTGGTGTGAGTGATATTATGGGGAAAAGCTTGTAATGTCACCAAGGAGCGCCACTCCATCCTTACATATCGTCATCTGGAGACTTACACTTTATGTTGGTAGAAGGCTTCTGCACCAAGACCTTCAAATTCCTTACCATGAATGCAGGAGGTACCACAGTCCAGGTTCTCCATGCTGTCATATGTGTATGTAAGCACATGCCCAAGCAGCATTGGCTGTACTGTTATACTGCTTAGGCATGATCAACATTTGAAGGTCCACTTTATTTGTATGCAGCAAGGTAAAAAAAATGCAAAAAGCAAAGGTGCAAACAATATTGTTGAAAACAGTTAAACAGAACTTCCCATGTGTTTTCGTTGCTATTTAAAAAGTGCAAATGTGTAAATCGGCCTTTATTGGACTATTACCAACTATTTTTAAATATAATATTAATTATCCACATCATATTTTCACTATTAAATTAACCTTTTATGATTTGCCAATACAATATATCAAGAATCTGTTTTCAAACTTTTGGTGTTATTCATCATTTATCACTTTAATAATCACCTAACTTTGTAAACCCTAACTGAATGACAATTCATTTTCTAAAGCACTTTTTAATAAATTGTTTACTCTTTTTTCATCCTTTGTTGCATTCCTGCTGATCTCCTGTAGCCACTTTTCAGTCAGTTCATGTCTACATACAAACACTCCATTATTTTTTAGGGCGGGATCCCTGATAGTGACAACCGTGGCCCATGCCTGTGTAATATACACTATATTATTAAAATTATTGGGTGTCTGCCTTTAAAACGCAAATGAGCTTTAATGGCATCTCAGTCTTAGTCCGTAGGGTTCAATATTGAGTTGGCCCACCCTTTGCAGCTATTACAGCTTCAAATCTTCTGGGAAGGCTGTCCACAAGGTTTAGGAGTGTGTCTATGGGAATGTTTGACCATTCTTCCAGAAGCGCATTTGTGAGGTCAGGCACTGATGGTGGATGAGAAGGACTGGCTCACAGTCTCCACTCCAATTAATTCCAAAGGTGTTCTATCGGATTGAGGTCAGGACTCTGTGCAGGCCAGTCAATATCCTCCACACCAAAACTTGCTCATCCATGTCTTTATGAGCCTTGCTTTTTTTTTTCTGCAATGAAAATAGGTGAATGCCAATGCACTTTAATTTGGCTGATTCTATTATATTAACACTTCCAATGCATGCAATAGTATGTAAGTATTCAATAATATTATGGTGTGGAATTCCAAACACCACACACTAGCTATAGGGCAGTTTACATTTCTTTGTTTGTTTATTTTAATTAGCTTGTGCACTGAAAAAATAAACACAGCTGGTGAATGGTAATGTCACGTACCTTACTGTGGAGTCTGAAATGACGAGGGTGGCCTCTTGTACGGTTCCGGTCCTAACACCCCTGGAGGTGGAGACATGGCTGCTAGGGCGACGGAAGGGTGCAGGTGCCTGTTGGCAGGATCAGGAACACCGGAGCCTAGAGATGCTGGTGGGATGTTGATCCTGGATAGGTTCAGGAAAGTCCAACAGGAGAACTTGCAAGGTCTGGAACAAGCAGGAGTCAGCAACGTGCTGGCAGGAAGGTGCCCAATCGATAGGCAGGTTCGTAGTCAGGGGCTAGCGGAGGTTGGCAATGGGCTGGCAGAGAGGTACAAGATAGGAAGACAGAGCCGTGATCAGAAGTTCAAGCCGGGTTCGGTACAGGAAGCAGAAGTAAACAGAGTTGCAGGGATAATCCAAAAGAGAAGTCAGGAAGGCCAAGGTTTCAGGATCAAGGTTCAATCAAACAGCAATCAAGGATACAGGAACTAGCTGAGACAATCCAGCACTGATACTAGTATGCTGATCCTTTAAATAGGGCGCCCTGTGCTGTGATTCGTTGGCTTGCAGACATGCCCACGTCGACGTGCACTCGTTCATATGAGAGTACTAACGTGCGTGCCTGGTCCAGGGTTCACACATTCGTGCCGCACGTCTGGCTGGCGCACGGGAACGAGCGTTTGTAATGGTTCTCTGACATTGCCCCCTCCTTACGGGCAGCCTCCGGATGCCCCTCTGGATCCTTCTTTCTGGATGAGAGCGATGAAAAGCTTGTATAAGCCTTGGGGCATGAAGGTTTGCTTCCGGTTCCCAGGAGTTTTCTTCTGGGCCAAAACCTTTCCATTTAATTAAATATTGATTATGTCCTTGCCTTTTTCTGCAGTCCACAATGGTCTCGATCTCGAATTCCTCCTCTCCATCCACCATTATGGCCTCTGGGGGCCCCATTTCGTGTCCTGGAAAGGGATTAACCACGTCAGGTTTCAACAAGGAAGTATGAAACACAGGATGTATCTTGAATGTGTTGGGAAGTTCAAGTTCATACGCCACTGAATTGATCTTTCTCTTGACTGGGAAAGGTCCCAGATATTTAGGTCCCAATTTCCTGGACGGGCAGGCCAGTTTCAGATTGACTGTTGAAAGCCACACACGGTCACCCACTTTCAAATCCAGTTCTCCTCTCCTCTTTCTGTCAAAGAATCTTTTATTAACCTCCTGTGTCCTGGCAATGGTCTCTCTCAGCACCTGGTTATTAGTAGCAAGGAAATTTAGTCTGTCCTGAACAGCTGGTAACGGAGAGTCTGGAATTAGCGTTGGCAAGAAAGAGGGATGGAACCCATAATTAGAGAAGAAGGGAGATTGGTTGGTAGCTGTATGGGTAGAGTTGTTAAATGCGAATTCCGCCAAGGGCAATAGTGAGGCCCAATCTTCCTGGGAAAAAGAGGTAAAGCATCGCAGGTATTGTTCTAGCGTTTGGTTGGTACGCTCAGTCTGTCCATTGGACTGGGCATGATACGCTGAGGAGAAATTTAGTTTGATGCCCAGTGCTTCGCACAGTGTTTTCCAAAATCATGAAGTAAACTGCACTCCACGATCTGAAACAATGTCACTAGGGATTCCATGCAATCTCACCACTTCTTTAATAAAAACTTCAGCAGTTTCTGTTGCTGATGGGGTCCCTTTCATGGGGACAAAATGTGACATCCTGGAGAGGCGGTCCACCACTACAAAGATGGATGAAAATCCTTCCGATGGAGGGAGCTCTACAATAAAATCCATCGCAATCTTATCCCAGGGTCTTTCAGGAATGGGTAGTGGTCTTAATAATCCCCATGCTTTTCTTTTGCTGTTCTTGTTTCTGAGACAAATTGAGCACGAGCCGACATATTTCCTGCAGTCCCTTGCTAAGCTGGGCCACCAAAAATGTCTCTGGACCAAATCCATGGTCTTGTGTCCCCCGAAATGGCCGGCCAGCGGGTAGTCATGGCACACTTGTAAAATAGTGGTACGCAGATTCTGTGGTACGAAAATTTTATTCCCCTGCCAATAGAGCCCATCGTCTTCTTGAAGGTTCATATCTGGAGGCAGAGAGATTCCCCTGGATGCTTGACGTATCTGTGTCATTAAATCATTTTGTGTGAGCAAAAAATTCCCAGCCTGTAATATGGTATCCGTTTGAGGTGGAACCTCGATTTCCATGAACATACGCGACAACGCGTCTGGTTTCACATTCTTGGATCCGGGCCGGTAGGTTATATGAAAACTGAAGCGAGAAAAAAAAAGAGCCCATCTTGCTTGTCTGGGTCTGAGACGTTTAGCAGTCCTGAGATACTCTAAATTTTTGTGATCTGTGAAGATCAGTATTGGGTGTGTTGCTCCCTCCAAGAGGTACTGCCACTCTTCCAGAGCCGATTTGATTGCCAACAGTTCCCGGTCCCCCACATCGTAGTTCCTTTCTGAAGGCCCTAATTTCTTCGAAAAAAAGGCCACAGGGTGCATTAAAGCTTTAGGTCCTTGGCGCTGAGACAGGATGGCCCCTACAGCGCTCTCTGAAGCATCTACTTCCAGTATGTAGGGAAGGGCAGGATCAGGGTGCTTCAATACCGGGGCAGAGGTGAATAGTCTCTTTAATTTGTCAAAAGCAGCTTGAGCTACCTCTGTCCACTGAAAGCGGTTCTGTTTTTTGGTGAGCTGAGTGATGGGCATGATGATACCCGAAAAGTTTTTAATAAATTTCCTGTAAAAATTGGAGAAACCAATAAACCGTTGTACCCCTTTCTTGTCAACGGGAGGCGGCCAGGACATTATGGCTGTGACCTTTTGAGGATCCATTGCCATCCCTCCTGTAGAGATTACTAGTCCGAGAAAGTGAATGGTCTGCCGTGAATGAAAGTGAATGGTCTGCCGTTCGAATTCACATTTCTCGGCCCTGGCATAGAGTCCATTTTGTCATAACCTAAGAAGGACCTGTTTCACATGGTCACGATGTAGTTCCAGGGAAACCGAGAAAATCAGAATGTTGTCTAGATAAACGATCATGAATAAGTCTAGGAAGTCTCTGAAAATATTATTTACGAAATGCTGGAAAGTTGCTGGTGCGTTACATAACCCAAAGGGCATAACGAGGTACTCGAAATGGCCAAACCGCGTCCGGAAGGCCGTTTTCCACTCATCACCCTTTCTGATCCTGATCAAGTTGTAAGCACCTCGTAGATCCAACTTGGTGAAAATCGTTGCAGAGCGGAGTCTCTGGAGTAATTCTGAAATTAGCGGCAGGGGGTAGCGGTTTTTAACGGTAATCCGATTTAGTTCCCTGTAATCCACACACGGCCGGAGTGAGTGGTCCTTATTTTCAACAAAGAATATTCCTGCTCCGGCTGGAGAAGTAGAGTGTCGGATGAACCCCTTTTTGAGGTTCTCGTTGACGTAGTCTTTCAGGACCAAGAGTTCAGGTTCAGAGAGGGGGAAAATTCGGCCAAAGGGGATTTCTGCCCCTGGTAAAAGTTCAATTGGGCAATCGTAGGCCCGGTGGGGAGGAAGGGTGTCTGCTTTCTGTTTATCAAAGACATCCAGGAAATCGTGGTATACGGGTGGAACAAGATCTTGGGATTCGGATGTGGATTTGAGACAGCCAAAAACTGGTACTGAGTGGTGGAGGGTTTGGAGGCAGTTATGGAGGCAATAGGCAGACTGAAAGACCACCTTGCCGGTTGTCCAATCGATCTGTGGGTTGTGTGCTTGAAACCATGGCATTCCCAGGATGATTGGGAAGAGCGGTGAGGATATCACGTCTGAGCACAACAGTTCTTGGTGGTTGGGTGAGATATCAGCGGGCAGAGGTTGAGTTTCTTGAATGATGGGCCCAGATTTGATGTTGGACCCATCAGCTAGTCGTATGGACAATTTGTGTTGCTTGGGACGTAGAGGAATCTTGTGTTGCAGGGCGAAGGCATGGTCGACGAAGCAACTACAGGCGCCTGAGTCAACGATGGCCTGGACCTGGAGTGCCCCTTCCGGAAGCTGTAGGGAAACAGGAACAGCAATGTGAGTTGATTTTGATAGAGCCAAAGCACAAGGATCAAGAGAAGGAGAGACACACTTACGAGTCTTGTTAGGACACATGTTGGCGTAATGACCGGCTCCTCCACAGTAAAGGCATAGATTATTCATACGGCGGCGCTGCTTCTCTTCTGGTGTCAATGGGGCATGAAGCAGGCCTAATTGCATTGGCTCAGGATCTTCAGTGACTGGAGCAGATAGTGGGGTTGCAGGAATAGGTGGGTGGCTGGGTACCCTAGGTAACATCCACATGGGCCGGTATTGGCTGGTTCTTTCAGATCTTCGCTCCCTCAGCCGGCGATCGATTTGAATAGATAGTTGAATCAGTTCTTCAAGAGAATTGGGGACCCCCACCCGAGCTAGTTCATCTTTCAATGCCTCTGACAGTCCTGAGCGGAACTGAAAACGAAGAGCGGCGTCGTTCCACTGTGTGTCAGAACTCCACCGTCGAAAGTCTGTGACATAGTCCTCCACAGGCCTACGGCCTTGCTGGAGGGAGTGGAGACTAGCCTCAGCTGTAGTGGTGCGCTGAGGGTCATCATAAAGCTTAGCCATTTCATCCAAAAAAGAGTCCATGGTGCCTAGCAAGGGACTAGCTTGTTCTAATAGATGGTGAGCCCAGGTCTGGGGTTCTCCCTGTAGCAACGAGATGATGAATCCCACCTTGGTATTTTCCAAGGAGAAGGTGCGAGGCTGAAGTAGGAAATACAGATGGCAAGCGTTTCTGAAAGAGCGGAATTTACTGCGGTCTCCCATGAATCTTTCTGGAGCAGGAACTCGTGGCTCTGGGGGTGGCACCACTACTGTGGGAGTAGAAGTTGAGATCGACGGTGCAGGTGCTGCGGCTGTCTGGCGTGCCGAGGTGCTTGGAGAGAGAGACTCCACTCAGGAACACCGGAGCCTAGAGATGCTGGTGGGATGTTGATCCTGGATAGGTTCAGGAAAGTCCAACAGGAGAACTTGCAAGGTCTGGAACAAGCAGGAGTCGGCAACGTGCTGGCAGGAAGGTGCACAATTGATAGGCAGGTTCGTAGTCAGGGGCTAGCGGAGGTTGGCAATGGGCTGGCAGAGAGGTACAAGATCGGAAGACAGAGCCGTGGTCAGAAGTTCAAGCCGGGTTCGGTACAGGAAGCAGAAGTAAACAGAGTTGCAGGGATAATCCAAAAGAGAAGTCAGGAAGGCCAAGGTTTTAGGATCAAGGTTCAATCAAACAGCAATCAAGGATACAGGAACTAGCTGAGACAATCCAGCACTGATACTAGTATGCTGATCCTTTAAATAGGGCGCCCTGTGCTGTGATTCGTTGGCTTGCAGACATGCCCACGTCGACGTGCACTCGTTCATATGAGAGTACTAACGTGCGTGCCTGGTCCAGGGTTCACACATTCGTGCCGCACGTCTGGCTGGCGCACGGGAACAAGCATTTGTAATGGTTCTCTGACAGGTAAGTTGGCTGGGATTTGAACTCATACCTTGAATGCTGTGGAGTTCTGAGCAGACCACCAAGCCATTGTGCTAAGTATGCTGAAACCTGCATGATAGTAGTAATATGATTAAAGAATGAACATAAATAATTACCGCTTTATAGTCACCTGAATTGAAAAAAAAAAAATGAAAAAAATAACATACAACTAAAAGGTTACCTATATGTTTAATACATGTAACTTTACAGAATAGCAGACATTACTTTGTAATAATCATTCATAACGCATTCGTTAGCAAAAGAAGGAAAAAAAAGCCAGGAATACTAATTGCAAAATACATCAATAGATGCAGGCGAGGTAGCGCACATCTCACATAAAAAAGTTTCTTTCACATACATGGATCATAGTTGCAGTGCAGTGCTATATAATAACTTAGTAGAAATTGGCATGTGCATATAATCGCTAATTAGCGCTGATTTACAAATTTACTAACATATGTTTGCTGCTAATAGTGCTCTTTTTCATTCGCACGTTCGCCTGTTGAAATCTTAATTGCTTAAAATGGGTGCTATTATATGTAATAGTGCCCAGTACTTCCCGACACTATATTAAATGACCCCCTAGGTGTATGAGCCCTTGGTGTGCAGTACTGAAAGGGTCACATTTCTATCTAGGTTTCAAAATAATCTTGTTGACCAGGCAAGATCAATTGTACCTCATTGCCAAATTCTCTGCAATGCAGATCAGCGTCTTTTTTACAGACAGGGGATGTAGTTTCCTGTTCAAACATTATGAAATTAAATTAAACTTCCTGGTAATTACAGAATCCTATATGTCTTCCGAGTCAATATCATCTGTTAAGCCAGTGACTGCGCCCGAAAGTGACTATTATACAAACTAATCAGCTGGTAATTATTGTCAAACACGCAACCTAAGATCTCTAGATGTGCAATATAAGAAATGAAGGGCTTTCTGAAATAGGATAAGGGGTTAAAGTTGAAATTAAGCTAGAATGTGTTATGCAGGTTTATACAGTATCTCACAAAAGTGAGTACACCCCTCACATTTTTGTAAATATTTTTTTGTATCTTTTCATGTGACAACACTGAAGAAATGACACTTTGCTACAATGTAAAGTAGTGAGTGCACAGCTTGTATCACAGTGTAAATTTGCTGTATCCTCAAAACAACTCAACACACAGCTATTAATGTCTAAACCGCTGGCAACAAAAAGTGAGTACACCCCTAAGTGAAAATGTCCAAATTGAACCCGATTGGCCACTTTCCCTCCCCGGTATCATGTGACTCGTTAGTGTTACAAGGTCTCAGATGTGAATGGGGAGCAGGTGTGTTAAATTTGGTGTTATCACTCTCACTCTGTCTTACTGGTCACTGGAAGTTCAACATGGCACCTCATGGCAAAGAACCCTCTGAGGATCTGAAAAAAAAGAATTGTTGCTCTACATAAAGATGGCCTAGGGTATAAGAAGATTGCCAAGAACCTGAAACTGAGCTGCAGCACAGTGGCCAAGACCATACAGCGGTTTAACAGGACAGGTTCCACTCAGAACAGACCTCACCATGGTCGACCAAAGAAGTTGAGTGCACGTGCTCAGCGTCATATCCAGAGGTTGTCTTTGGGAAATAGACATATGAATGCTGCCAGCATTGCTGCAGAGGTTGAATGGGTGGGGGGTCAGCCTGTCAGTGCTCAGACCAAACGCTGCACACTGCATCAAATTGGCCTGCATGGCTGTCATCCCAGAAGGAAGCCTTTTCTAAAGATGATGCACAAGAAAGCCCACAAACAGTTTGAAGACAAGCAGACTAAGGACATGAATTGCTGGAACAATGTCCTGTGGTCTGATGAGACCAAGATAAACTTCTTTGGTTCAGATGGTGTCACATGTGTGTGGCGGCAACCAGGCGAGGAGTACAAAGACAAGTGTGTCTTGCCTACAGTCAAGCATGGTGGTGGGAGTGTTATGGTCTGGGGCTGCATGTGTGCTGCTGCCACTGGGGTGCTCATTGAGTTCATTGAGGAAACCATGAAGGAAACCATGAATGCCAACATGTACTGTGACATACTGAAGCAGAGCATGATCCCCTTCCTTCGGAGACTGGGCTGCAGGGCAGTATTCCAACATGATAACGACCCCAAACACACCTCCAAGACGACCATTGCCTTGCTAAAGAAGCTAAACAGCTTGTATAACAGTGTAAATTTGCTGTCCCCTCAAAATAACTCAACACGCAGTCATTAATGTCGAAACCATGGGCAACAAAAGTGAGTACACCCCTAAGTGAAAATGTCCAAATTGGACCCAATTAGCCATTTTCCCTCCCCAATGTCATGTGATTCGTTAGTGTTACAAGGTCTCAGGTGTGAATAGGGAGCAGGTGTGTAAAATTTGGTGTTATCACTCTCACTCTTCCATACTGGTCACTGGAAGTTTAACATGGCACCTCATGGCAAAGAACTCTCTGAAGATCTGAAAAAAAGAATTGTTGCTCAACATAAAGATGGCCTAGGCTATAAGAAGGTTGCCAAGACCCTGAAACTGAGCTGCAGCATGGTGGCCAAGACCATACAGCAGTTTAACAGGACAGGTTCCACTCAGAACAGGCCTCACCATGGTTGACCTAAGAAGTTGAGTGCACATGCTCAGCATCATATTCAGAGGTTGTCTTTGTGAAATAGATGTATGAGTGCTGCCAGCATTGCTGCAGAGGTTGAAGGGGTGGGGGGGTCAGCCTGTCTGTACTCAGACCATACGCCACACACTGCATCAAATTGGTCTAAATGGGTGTTATCCCAGAAGGAAGCCTCTTCTAAAAGATGATGCACAAGAAAGCCTGCAGTTTGCTGAAGACAAGCAGACTAAGGACATGGATTACTGGAACCATGTCCTGTGGTCTGATGAGACCAAGATAAACTTATTTGGTTCAGATGGTGTCAAGCGTGTGTGGTGGCAACCAGGTGAGGAGTACAAAGACAAGTGTGTCTTGCCTACAGTTAAGCATGGTGGTGGGAGTGTCATGGTCTGGAGCTGCATGAGGGCTGCCGGCACTGGGGACCTACAATTCATTGAAGGAACCAAGAATGCCAACATGTGTGACATACTGAAGCAGAGCACGATCCCCTTCCTTCAGTGACTGGGACGCAGGGCAATATTACAATATGATAACAACCCCAAACACACCTCCAAGATGACCACTGCCTTGCTAAAGAAGCTGAGGGTAAAGGTGATGGACTGGCCAAGCATGTCTCCAGACCTAAACCCTATTGAGCACCTGTGGGTCATCATCAAATGGAAGGTGGAGGAGTGCAAGGTTTCTAACATCCACCAGCTCCATGATTTCGTCATGGAGGAGTGGAAGAGGACTCCAGTGGCAACCTATGAAGGTCTGGTGAACTCCATGCCCAAGAGGGTAAAAGCAGTGCTGGGAAATAATGATGGTCACATAAAATATTGACACTTTGGGCCCAATTTGGACATTTTCACTTAGGGGTGTACTCACTTTTGTTGCCAGCGGTTTAGACATTAAAGTGATTGTAAAGGATTGTTTTTTTTAAATAACAAACATGTCATACTTTTGTCCACTGTGCAGCTCATTTTGCACAGAGTGGCTCCGAACATCCTCTTCTGGGGTCCCCCTGCGGCTCTTGTGGCTCCTCCCCGCATAACTACCTAGGAGAAGCACTCTCCTGAGGAGGTTACCTTGCAGGCATGCTCCCGAGTCCAGCATTTGCGTCCACAGACATGAATGCCGGAATCGGCCCCGCCCCCCGGCACTCACGTTATTGGATTTGATTGACAGCAGCAGGAGCCAATGGCTGCGCTGCTATCAATCTATCCAATCAAGACCCGGGACCCCGTGGAGAGAGGGACAGCGCATGCCCAATGAGGAGATGAAGGGGCTCAGGTAATTAAAATGGGGGGGGCTGGGGGGACGGTGATTGGAAGCAGCGCAGCCATTGGGTCGCGCTGCTGTCAATCATATCCAATGACGCGGCGCGCTGGGGGGCGGGGCCGAGTGATACAGTGAGCAGCTATAGCCACCGGCTGTATCACGGGAGCGCGCCCGCAAGCACTAACCACCATGCGAGGGAGCTCGCATTAAGGTGGTTAATGCTTACGGGGAGGAGCTGAAACAGCCGCCGAGGGACCCCAGAAGACCAGGTTCGGGGCCACTCTGTGCAGAACGAGCTGCACAGTGAAGGTAAGTATAACATGTTTGTTATTTAAAAAAAAAAAAAATCTTACCTTTACAACCCCTTTAAATAGCACAAATAACAATGGGTGAAAGACTCTTAGAAGCTGTGGCACGTCATACTAGACTAATTTACATTATAGCAGACAACAGACAGACAGGTGGCTGGAGTTGACATCAGCATCTCCTAACAGTATTTGTCCCAGCATTATGAATCAGCCACTATTTCTAATATGGCATATAAAGGGTTCCCAGAGTCTGTGTGTCTTGGGGGGACATGAACCTGAATCCAAAGTAACACCACCTCAGGGGTCCCCAGGCATACAGCTCACAAAGAGCACTGTTCCCCCAAATGCCAGGGACCATAATCGCAAGGCAAGAGGCTAGCATTCAGTCCTCTCCAAAAGTCTCTGTCCTGGCTAGGTCTGTCACACTGTATAAATATATATATATATATATATATATATATATATATATATATATATATATATTTACAGTGCCTTGCAAAAGTATATGCCTCACAACCTGGAATCAACATGGATTGTTTGAGGATTTGCATCATTTAATTTACAGAACATGCCCACAACTTTGGAGTTGTTTTTTTTTTTTATTGTGAAGCAAACAACAAATAGGATAAAATAACAGAAAAAGTCAATGTGCATAACTATTCACCCCCTAAAGTCAATACTTTGTAGAGCCACCTTTTTATGGCTATCACAGCTCCAAGTCGCTTTACATAAGTCTCTATGAGCTTGCCTCATCTTACCACTGGGATTTTTGCCCATTCCTCCTTGCAAACCTGCTCCAGATCCTTCAAGTTGGATCGTTTGCGCTTGTGAACAGCAATCTTTAAGTCTGACCACAGATTTTCTATTGGATTGAGGTTTTGCTCAAGAATATCCCTGTATTTAGCACCATCCATCTTTCCCTCAACCCTGACCAGTTTCCCAGTCCCGACTGCTGAAAAACATCCCCACAGCATGATGCTGCCACCATCATGTTTCACTGTGGGGATGGTGTTCTTTGTGATTGTTTTGTGATTGTTTTCATTTGTGATGTTATGTGTTGGGTTTGCGCCAGACATAGTGTTTTCTTTGATGGCCAAAAAGTTAAATTTTAGTCTCATCTGACCAGAGCACCTTCCTCCATACATTTTGGGAGTCTCCCACATGCCTTTTCGCAAACTCAAAACGTGCCATTTTGTTTTTTGCTGAAAGTAATGGCTTTCTTCTGCCATAAAGCCCGACTCTATGGAGCGTACGGCTTACTGTCGTCCTATGTACAGATACTCCAGTCTCTGCTGTGGAACTCTGCAGCTCCTCCAGAGTTACCTTAGGTCTCTGTGCTGCCTCTCTGATTAATGCCCTCCTTGCCCGGTCTGTGAGTTTTGGTGTGCGGCTGTCTCTTGGCAAGTTGTGCTATGTTATTTCCATTTGGTTATGATAGATTTGATGGTGCTCCAAGGGATCATCAAAGATTTGGATATTTTTTTATAACCTAACCTTGACTTGTACTTTTCAACAATATTGTCCCTTACTTGTTTGGAGAGTTCCTTGGTCTTCATGGCAGTGTTTGGTTAGTGGTGCATCTTGCTTAGGTATTGCAGCCTCTGGGGCCTTTCAAAAAGGTGTGTATATGTAATGACAGATCATGTGACACTTAGATTGCACACAGGTGGACATTATTATTATATATATATATATATATATATATATATATATATATATAAAACTAAATGATGTTTGTTGAGGTAGCAGAATGTAAATGGATACAAATCCATTGCTACAGTAAGGAGAATGGAGGGTCCGATCGGGTCTGGCTGGAAAATGGACAGCCAGACCAGATCGGACCTGTCATGTGAAAGGAGCCTTAGCTGAAGGTTGGCTTCAATTTACAGTATTAGTGTATTTAAATCCACTGGTACTTCTAACATTCCTCTCACCCAGACTGACGATCCTGTTGTCCAAATGTGCCTCCTGTTCTCCTTCATCTAGAGTGGAGGCACTATAATACAAAAAGTATGTTACTAGCCAGATCACCAGGTGAAAACAGAGGACAAAAAGCAAAGCAAAAAGAAAAGAAAAGAAATGCAGTCACCACATCTAAGGATTGGTAAGCTGCAATATTTAACATTTTTGATATTTGGTTTAATACTGCTTTATATTATCACATTACTTTCTTAGAGATGGTAGGATTTTAATATTTGGTAGGGCAAAACATCCAATAATTATATTCATGGACTCATTTAAGTGGAACTATGAGCAAAATAAAAAAAAATACATATAGGACACAGGGGTCAGATCTCTAAGATAAATAAATATCACATGAATTTTTAGCTTGTGGTAAAAAAAAAAAAAAGCCTTGTTTGATGAATGCATTAAATATTTATATATAATATTTAGGGCTTAAATTTATCCTTATTTTTTATTGCCATTTTTTTCATAGGCTAACACGAAACCAGAGAGAAATAGTTCTGTGAATGAAGGCACACAGAAAAATTGTAAAACTATGAAAGCATTGTTAGTGTGCCTTATTTCACAAAATTATTTCCCTCTGATGCAATTTATTTACATTCCTGAGCTAGCGGTATAACAATTCCACATAATACATTTTTCTTTTTTAAAGTATTTTTATTGGAGATTGTAGGTCATGTTGGTAAGCAAAAAAACAAAAAAATAAAAAACCTAACTCCAAAAAAAGTTACTATTTTGTTTTGGACAAAAAAGTTTAACCCTTTCGCTGCCAGGGACATTTTTGCATTTTTTTTTGCACACATTAAAAAAATAATTTTGGGCCTGAAGATTACACAAGCCTCCAAAACAGTATACATTTTCCAAAACCAGTTACTCTAGAGAATAAAACAGTTGCAGTTCTATTTTTTTATGCCACAAATAAATTGGCGTAACACTTTACGATATGCAACATTTCAGTAAAAAATACACTGAAGTCAATTTAGGGCACAAAAACAATTTATTCAGCAAACATAAAGGCTCCGTGCATAGTAGCATTTTTTTTTTGTATAAGGTCAAAAAATGCTAAAAAAAAAAACACTGGATGAAAAATGCTGATACTGTAATAGAGTTTCTGTGTCAGCTTATAGTAGCATTTGTACATGATTAGTCGCTTTTAGAAGCTTTGAGAATCGTTTAGGAGTGTTAGCATTTTGTAGTATATGAAGGAAAAAAAATGCCCAAAAAAAGCTGTTAGGAACATTTTAGTAGCGTTTACAATTGTTTATGAGCATTTAGCAATTATTTTCAGCTAGAAAAATGCTCCAAAAAACACTTTTTTTTCTGCTTCTAGACGCTGAAGCTCAAAAAACGCTAATAACCTAAAGTAGTGTGCATTGAAACAGGGGATAACACTATTTGGCTTTTGAGAGCAGAAAAAAATGCTAATAACAGTTTCTAGGAGCTTAAAACGCAAATGTGCATGAAGCCAAACCTGAGGCTGCACAGAGTAAAAAGATACCCAAAAGTGCCTGTGAAACTTTGGTACATTTTCCATAGGCAATGCTTTAAAAGCCCCTACAGGTCATCAGTATAGCAATAGTGTTAATACTGGACCTAGAATTATTGCTCTCATTCCAATGTGCACAGAAATGGGTACCATATGTAGCGCAATCAACGGTTTCACATGTAGGTGCCCTCAAAAAAATGAGGAGTGATTTTAAGTGCTTGTGTGTAGCTTTCATTTGTTACACTTTTTATTTATTTTTATTTTTTTCCAAACTTTTTTTTTATCACATATAGGACAAAAATTCCCATATGTGATGATTTCTTTGGTGACAAGTTTTCTTTAATGGGTCATTAGGGGTTTAAAAGACAGATTGACAAATGTTTTTCAACATTCCTGATCAACAGAAGTTAATCTAACGATTGACTTCTCTCAACAGGAATGGCCACACATGGATTAAAATTCAGCCAGTTATTACTGAGCCACCCAAATTTTGATTCATCTATGGCCAGCATTAGTAATGCACCTCACCCCTGCACCTCTAGACCAAAAAATGGAAAATTGTATCAAATACTTACCGTAATTTTCCTTTCCTGACGCCAAACCATGGCAGCATACTAGTGATAGAGCTCCGCCTCTTGACCACTCCCTCAGGATGAGTGAATAGCATAAATTAAAGGCCTAGTTAGGCCCCACCCCATTCACTGTAATTAGGAAAAGGAAAGTCTAAAGACTGCCCCCTAACCAGAAACACCTCCATCCCTATTATATATGGCAGAGAAACAACAGTCGCCCCTGGGACTTTAATTGAAGTGTTCATGGTGATCAAGGGTAAGTGGGTATATGAGTAAAAAAGGTAAGAGTTTATTTGATTGGTAACATAATCATCCAACACAGAACACAAGCATTGGTTACAGAAAAAAGCAACATAGCATAATAATCCTCTAAACATAGCCATCAAATTGTAAAATCACAAAGTATATATAGTGCAGATATGAATAATACATCTCTAACCCGACGCATTTCGTGAGCTTTCCTCGCTTCATCAGGGGCTGATGTGCATATCTGATATCTGTAAAAACAAATAAAGTATATATTGGAGTATAGGTTATGATTGGACAAGAGCCTGAAGCCTGAACTGATCATCCCATACTTACTTGTCAGACGATTGGCTTCAGAGACTGATCCCAGGCAAGGGTCGACGGAGGACATCTCCCCCAGGAGCTGAAGAGATGGAGACCACAGCAAGGAGGACCGAGGCCAGACTGGGGGCAGGCATGGCAAAGGTATGAAAAAGAAAAAGAAAGTGTGGACCCAAACTTCTCCCATACTTCTTGCAGGGTGTAATCACTGTATAAGATATACAAGTATAAGTATGTGTGTGAATCTAGGGTAGCTAAAATAGCGATGTCCTAAAGGTATGAGATTATGTACTTGGTACAAAGTATTCAAGGGTGTCCTACAGACCAGATCTGAGGTATCTGAAATGGCAATGTCCTAAGAGTAAGGTTATGTACTTGGTACAAGATATTCAGAGGTGTACTGCAGAGCATGGGGGGAGAGAAGGTGAGAGGTAAAAGAAAGGAAAGTGGGAAGGGAGTGAAAAAGAAGTAAGGGGAGAAGTGAGGTAGCGGAGAAATGTAACAAATAAAAAATAAAATATAAAGAATGAGGGGTAAAAGCAGGTGAGCTGGAGTATAAACATAAAAACCAGTGGAAAAAAGGGAAAGTAAAAGAATGTGTATGGGATATGGATGAAATACCACAGAGTATACATGTAGAGGTAAAAAAGTGTACTGGTGAAGTAATGTGTATAGACACAACAAAATGTCAGAGTGCCTACCAGTGTGGTTGAACCTCTCGCCTGTGTGTTGAGGGAACAGGATGGAAGGAAAAGTTTGCCATGCCCAAAACCCCCCGCCTAAATACCCACCGCAGCCTCCGCCCTAACGTCATGTATCTGGTGGTCAAGGGGAGGACCCGCATGTGCCTGCCAAACGGCGGCACGCAATCGCGATCCCCGCCCACCGCCTGGATGACACACTGCACCCAATGGATGGGGACACCGCAGAATGCGGAAGTCTCCTGAGGTGCAAAGGCATGACGCCGATGCACTGGTGGCTCTGCCCATCCGGGGAACAGAAAGACGGAGACAGCAGGGGAGAGAACTCCTCCTTTGTGCATCGCAGCTCCCAGGGGAGAAAACTGATCCACCATCCCCAATGCGAGGGAACAATGCAGAGGAGCCAGGTCTGCAGGTAAAAAAGGTTATAAGTGAACAACATGTCTGTTATGGATCTGTGCTAACACAATGTTTACCAGCAAGATCTGGGCGCAGCGACAGACAAGGGCATTTAGGCGTCTTCCACCTGGGTTACATAAAAAAGGAAAGTCTGAAGACTGCCCCCTAACAAGAAACACCTCCATCCCTATATATATGGCAGAGAAACAACAGTCGCCCCTAGGACTTTAACTGAAGTGTTCATGGTGATCAAGGGTAAATGGGTACATACCGAAACGTACAAGGGTGGGACCGTATGCTGCCATGGTTTGGCGTCAGGAAAGGAAAATTACGGTAAGTATTTGATACAATTTTCCGTTTTCCTGATGCCAACATGGCAGCATACTAGTGATAAATATTTAGCTGACAGGGTGGGATCTACTTGTCAAACCAATCTTCTAATTAGGATGAGACAGAGGACTGAATAGTCCTTCCTACAAAGTCCCCCAATGACAAGGCCCCCCTGGTCTATTTCGTCAAGTTTGAGTAGGAATGTTGGAACTACCACAATACCCCTCTACAGATGGGCACCATAGATTCTTCTTAATGTGCTGCCTATGTGTCTTCAACTGCTCTGTAGAGTGCTCCACCGCTGACGGAGGCTCGCGACCCCTAGTCCTATATGCACAACCAAACCTGCTAGGATCCAGGCAGTAACCTTTTTCCCTTGAGGATTCCCAGCTGGAATGACAAAGGTTTATTTAGATGACCTGAAAGGGACAATTGTGGAGAGATACTACTTTAAAGTTCTGAGATGTTCTGGAAAGTTAGGCAATGTCCAGCTGTCTGGTAAATAGCAGGCTGTTGCTACGTTTAATGCAGGATTATGTAATCAACTCTACTCTTTCTGGAAAGAAAGGAATATATATATATTTTTTTTAAAGGTCCAAGAGCATGAATCTCTGATAACCTTCTGCAAAGTTCTTACAATTGATACTGCCTTGTAAGTGATGGCCTGAACCGAACACTGCTCTGTTGGAAGGAACGGTTAAACTGATACGAGATCCGGCAACTCCAATAGATCTTTCTTCCTTGGTGACCGACTCCTCACGACTGCCCTCAAAAGTTGTGCAAACTGAAGGAAACTGCAAACTGGAGCAACCGGAGTTGCCCATCCTCCCCCTTTAGTGCTCGTGCTTGCAGCCCCAGTCTGCGTATGTTATGGAGGGGAAATATTTTCTGTATCCTGAAATGAATGGCCAGGGAAAACCGAGGGCCTCCTGGTCAATATGGAGGACTGTAATAATGGTAAAAAGTATGTGGCGCTAATCCAAGTGTACCACTCACAATGATGGAACGAAATCTCAAAATAACATAAATCTCAATACTGCCTTAATAGACAATACTACCTTCTCCCATTGGGGAGCAGCCAAACTATACTAAGGTGTTAAATGCTGGTTGCCATTCCTAATAAAATTATAATATATGAAATAAATCATCCAATGTACAAGATGTTCCTCAACCAAACAATGTGACCAAAAATTATTTAAAATAAGTAATACTGGTGAATAAAAATATTTTGGAATAAATAGCAATTCCTCAAAATATATCATACAATGTGCCTAATATTCCTCAACATAATATGTGAAAACAAAAACTATTACAAGGAATAAATATTACTGGTGAATGAATGATGCATAAAAAAAAAAAAAAAAAAAAACTGCAATGCGATATTAAATAAAAAGATGCGACTCTGCACCCCACATCTATACATAAGTGATCAAGTGCAGAACAAAGTGACAATTGTGCAAATCCATGCATATAAAAATGCGACTCTACAATTGGCTCCAAAAATCAACACCTCTCCCACTTGAAAATAATTCCTTTAAAAAATTAAAAAAACTGTGACATATACTGTGATCAAGTCCAAAAAACTGTGACATATACTGTGATCAAGTCCAAATAGGTTTTGCTTCATGCAGTGTGACTCTTAATGTCCATACAGATAGTCAATAATAACGTGCCAGTAAAGGTGACTTTGTGCTGGATTCATTCACTTAAAAACTGGTGCGGCACACAGGTGTTTCCCCCAGCCTCTCACCTCAATTGGCGGCCCCCAATGGGCCAAGTCAAGCAGATGGTTAATGCTTCTCTGTAAGGGATAAAGATCCAGCAGCTGTCCCCCTCCTCCAGAGGGTGTGCGTAGGTCAGGCTTTCCCTAATAGTCACCACCGCTCACACAGACCCCAGAATGATAATAAGGAAGAAGGAGATGCTCCCATAGTGAAGTACTTTCAATTCAAGTTTAATGTAAAAAATAGTAACTTACATTTAAAAAACGAAAATAGCAGCAGTAATAACAGCAGAGACGATAAAGCTTCCGGGTTCGGCCGTCCCCGGGAAGCGTCGGCACCTGGCTCCTCCTACCCTGACGCGTTGCGTCACACCACGTGACTTTATCAAAGGGATGAGGAGTCCGGTGCCTGCTAGCCAGTTTATATCAGCGCCGCTGTCATGGCAACGATGTAAACATTGCTTGAATCAGATCCTATGTGTATATTTGAAACTCGCTCCATAAATACTGTTGACAATGCATTATAAGTGCTGCTTCATACATAATTAATAAGAATAAGATATTCATCTATATAACTATATTCGACCATAAATAATATGCAAAAACCATGTATTAAAAGATTATTAAAATGGCAATGTTATCTGTGACACTACTTTCACTTATGCCATCTAGTGGTGACTCAAGAAATGGCATCTAATAAATAATTAACACACCTAGCAGGAAAACACATTGAGCATATCAAGCTAATAAATGGGGAAAAAAAACACACTAGCTTGGAGGTGTCTTACTCTACAACTAAAGATATAAATCTGAATGATGGACACATTTAAAACAACAAGGCAAATGTTTTGCCAAATATTTACACATGGCAATATCTATCAAAATTAATCTAAGCCATAGTTTAATCTTCATCTCCCAATAAAAAATCAAAGGAGTTTTACAGTTGGACAAAAAAATCCCCAACATATGATCCCAAATCGAAGGACACAGTATGTCAAGCATCTATTAAAACCATTAACTGTTAATAAAAATACTCCTTAAAAATTAATGAAATTAAAAGTAAAAATTATAAAAAATATTTTTAAAACTACAATTTAAAAGTTGCAAATAAAACAGTTTAGGTTGAATTCTACGTTATGTCCAGACGGCGTTAAAGTACGTAATTCATGAATCCATTTTGACTCAGCCTGACTGATCTTGATGATTTTATTGTCGCCTCTCCAATGGGCTTTATATTTCTCTATTCCGCACACTCTCAATGATGAAGGGTCACTATTATGATACTGTGCATAGTGCTTAGATAGATTATGTTTATCAAAACTTTTTTTGATGTTACGTACATGCTCTTTTAATCTTATCCACAGTGCTCTTTTGGTTCTGCCGACATACTGAATCCGGCAGGGGCATTCCAAGAGATAAACGACTCCTTCACTCCTACACGAGATGAAATCTTCTATCTCATAGTTCTGTAGCGTGACAGTAGATGTAAAACTCGATTTCTTCTTTTTATCTTCTCTCGTATGTCTGCAAGTATAACAATTTTTGCATGGATAAAACCCCTTACCTTCAAAGAAGGAAAACTTTTTCTTTTTTGGGGGGTCTAGAACATTTTTTGCCAGGCGGTCCCTTAAAGTTGGAGCTCTCCTATATACAAATTTCGGTTGGTTAGATAGAATAGTCCCTAAGTGTCGATCCATTTTAATAATATCCCAATGTTTTTTAACTATTTTTTCAATTTGCTTATGTTGGATATTGTAATCCATAATGATGGGTACATTCTCTTGTTGGTTATGATTTTTTTCTCCATCCTGTATCAATTTTTCTCTATTCATTGCAATGACATCGTTAATTTTTTCTTCAATGAATTTCATCTCATAACCCTTCTGGACAAACCTTTCTCCAATCATCTTGGCCTGTTCTAAGAATGTTTCTTTACTGGTACAGTTTCTTCTCAATCTAACCAGCTGGCCTTTTGGTATGTTCTCCAACCATATTGGATGATGGCAGCTATCCAGAGGCAGATAGCTGTTCCTATCTACTGCTTTGAAGTGCGTTTGGGTACATAACTTGGTTCCTTCTTTCTTTATTTGGAGATCAAGGAAATTAACCACTTGCTTACTAGGCACTTAAACCCCCCTCCTATCCAGACCAATTTTCAGCTTTCAGTGCTTTCACACTTTGAATGACAATTACTCAGTCATGCAACACTGTACCCAAATGATTTTTTTGTCCTTTTTTTCATACAAATAGAGCTTTATTTTGGTGGTATTTGATCACCTCTGGGTTTTTTATTTTTTGCGCTATAAATGAAAAAAGACCGAAGATTTTGAAAAAAAACAATTTTTTTCTAATTTCTGTGATAAAATTTTGCAAATTCGTAATTTTTCTTCATAAATTTTGGCCAAAATTTATACTGCTACATATCTTTGGTAAAAATAACCAAAAATTTGTGGAAATTATTTGGTCTGTGTGAAATTTTTAGAGTCTACAAGCTATGGTGCAAATCATAAAAAAATTATCACATCTGATGTACTGAGGCCTATCTCATTTCCTGAGACCCTAACAAGCCAGGAAAGTACAAATGCCCCCCAAATAACCCCTTTTTGGAAAGTAGACATTTCAATGTATTTAGTTAGAGGCATGGTGAGTTATTTGAAGTTGTATTTTTTTCCCACAATTCTTTGCAAAATTGAGATTTTTTTTTTTTCCCCCACAAAATTGTCATTGTAATAGCTTATTTCTCTCACATGGCATGTGTATACCACAAATGACACCCCAAAATACATTCTGTTACTCCTCCTGAGTATTACGATAACACATGTGAGGGACTTTTTCACTGCCTGGCCACATACAGAGGCCCAACATGCATGGAGCACCATCAGGTGTTCTAGGAGCATAAATTACACATCACATTTCTCAACCACCTATTACACTTTTGAAGGCCCTGGAGCACCAGGACAATGGAAACACCCACAAAATGACCCCATTTTGGAAAGCTAACACCCCATCATATAATCTATGAGGCATAATGAGTCTTTTGAATGGTTTATTTTTTTCCAGAAGTTTTTGGAAAATGTGGAAAAAAATGAAACCGCATTTTTTTTTACACAAAGTTGTCCGTTTATAAGATATTTCCAACACATGGCATTTAGATAGCAAAAATGACACCCCAAAATACATTCTGCTACCCCTCCTGAGTATTACGATACCACATGTGTGGGACTTTTTCACTGCCTGGCCACATACAGAGGCCCAACATGCATGGAGCACCATCAGGTGTTCTAGGAGCATAAATTACACATCACATTTCTCAACCACCTATTACACTTTTGAAGGCCCTGGAGCACCAGGACAATGGAAACACCCACAAAATGACCCCATTTTGGAAAGCTAACACCCCAACGTATAATCTATGAGGCATAATGAGTCTTTTGAATGGTTTATTTTTTTCCAGAAGTTTTTGGAAAATGTGGAAAAAAATTAAAACGCATTTTTTTTACACAAAGTTGTCCGTTTATAAGATATTTCCAACACATAGCATTTATATAGCAAAAATGACACCCCAAAATACATTCTGCTACTCCTCCTGAGTATTACGATACCACATGTGTGGGACTTTTTCACTGCCTGGCCACATACAGAGGCCCAACATGCATGAAGCACCATCAGGTGTTCTAGGAGCATAAATTACACATCACATTTCTCAACCACCTATTGCACTTTTGAAGGCCCTGGAGCACCAGGACAATGGAAACACCCACAAAATGACCCCATTTTGGAAAGCTAACACCCCAATGTATAATCTATGAGGCATAATGAGTCTTTTGAATGGTTTATTTTTTTCCAGAAGTTTTTGGAAAATATGGAAAAAAATGAAAACGCATTTTTTTTTACACAAAGTTGTCCGTTTATAAGATATTTCCAACACATAGCATTTAGATAGCAAAAATGACACCCCAAAATACATTCTGCTACTCCTCCTGAGTATTACGATACCACATGTGTGGGACTTTTTCACTGCCTGGCCACATACAGAGGCCACACATGCAAGGAACACCGTCAGGTGTTCCAGGGACACATAGCATGCACATACCAAGAATTACACCCCAAAATACATTATGCTGAGCAAAACGTAAACAAAAAAGATTACCTGTGGTTGTAGTAGCGCAGTTGTACACAGGAGGATAGCACTGGTCCAGGCAGCAGGCAGGGACTTGGTCAGCAGCGGCGAACACAATTGTCCAGGCAGCAGGCAGGGTTACTGTCCATATAAAGTCCAGGGTCAGTGCAGGCAGAGATATTGTCCGCAGTGCCAAAAATATTGGTCCTGGTAGTAGGCAGGTCCATGTGGTGTGGTCAGTGCAACAGGCAGAGGCGTGACGGCAGTAAGTCCTACAGGCAGAAGTAGGGCCTCGTTCAGGACAGAATGGGGACAGGGGTAGAGGCTTCTCCCACCCAAATCTCTTTGAAGCCTCCGAGTCTCCAGACCCTAATCTAGGATTGAGAAAACAAAATAAATTGTTTTCTTCATCCAGAAAAACAATTCTGGAGCCCCTCACATATGTGAGACCCCTGTGTTGAATCCCACTAGTCCAGTTGCAGGGTACAAGATCAGTCCAAGAGGCAGGCAAATATCATGGTCAAACAGTCCAAGGTCAGTTCCAGATCAGGCAGAGGTATGTACAGAATCGTTGGGCAGAAGCATGGTCGAATAACAGTCCAGGGTCAGTTCCAGATCAGGCAGAGGTATGTGCAGAATCGTTAGGCAGAAGCGTGGTCAAATAACAAGCCAGGGTCAGTTACAGAGGAGGCAGTGGCATAAGGGGTGTGAGGGTAAATTGCAGGAACGGAGGCTTACGTTTACCATACTTCACTAATAATTTACTGAAGTATGGTAACGACGAAAACATTCTCCTATGCAGAGGCCTGGTTCAGAAGGACATTGTGCACAATAATAAGATGTGTCTCTTCTGAATCCAGCTCTGGTACACACCTTACATTTTTTTTGCCATCGTTGGCCTGTTGGTTTGGGAGGGATCTTATCTGGAAAGTGGCGTTCGGAGAGTCGACTTAGAACATCAGATCGGATATTTTCTGGGGGGCCGTTCGGGAATGTAAGGGCAGTGAAAACGTCCTCCTGGTAGCCAAGGAAGCGTTTGGGGTTTTAGGTGGAGTTACGATAAATGACATAAGAATTGTAGATGGCCAAATGAAAAAAATAAATTGCGACTTTCTTATACCAATGGTATGTCCGTCTTGTGGCAAGGTACGGTTCTAGCATCTGGTCATTCAAGTCGACTCCCCCCATAAACAAATTATAGTCAAAGATGCATTTAGGTTTCTGTATGGGACCATTTCTTCTGGGGATTTCCATGAAGGTATCATCGTGGATTGAAGACAACATGTATACATCTCTTTTGTCTCTCCACTTCACTGCCAAAATCTTGTTGTTTCGTAGACTCGCCGTTTCTCCTTTTCTCAATTTTTTATTGACCAGACTTTGAGGAAAGCCCTTCCGGTTCTTTTTGATGGTACCACATGCAGGTGTCTTCATCCGATGCAGGTTGTGGAACAGGGGCAGAGATGTGTAGAAGTTATCTACGTACAGGTGGTAGCCTTTCTCCAGTAGGGGGTATGTGAGATCCCAAACAATTTTCCCGCTTGATCCCAAGTAGTCTGGGCAATTAGGGGGTTGCAGCTGGGTGTCCTTCCCTTCGTACACTTTGAAGGCATACAAGTAACCTGTGACTCGGTCACATAATTTGTATACCTTCACCCCATAGCGTGCCCTTTTACTGGGAATATATTGCTTCATCTTAAGCCTGCCACTAAAATTAAGAAGGGACTCATCCACACATATGTTTTTGTCTGGGGTAAACAGCAGGGGGAATAGTGCAGAAAAATAATTTAAAAGTGGCCGAATTTTGAAAAGTCTATCATAGTTTGGGTCATTTCGGGGAGGGCACTGGGTATTGTCGTTGAAATGAAGAAACCTCAATATCATGAGGTATCTGTTTCTGTGCATCACCTTGGAGTATATTGGCAGGTGTTGGAGGGGGTGGGTTGACCAATAGGACAGCAAAGTGTTTTTTTTCGTGAGTCCCATGTTAAATGTGAGCCCTAAAAAAACCTTCAACTCCACCACCGTTAGGTCTCTCCATTCGTAGGGACGGGCATAGTAGGACGTTGGATTATTCGCAATGAATTGATGTGCATAAAGGTTGCACTGGGCCACAATACTTGACAGCATGTCCTCGGTAAAAAATAAATTAAAAAAATCTATTGGGGAAAAATTCTCCGTGTTCACCTGGACTCCTGGCTGGGCAGTGAAAGGGGGAATGTTGGCTTCTCCTGATTTAGGAGGAAGCCACAAGGGGTTCTGCAGGGCATAGGGAAGGCTGGCTTGGGTCCTTGGCCTTTCTTGCCGAGGCACTGCGGTGCTGATGGACGGGACTGCCGTGCTGGTGGACGGGACTGCCGTGCTGGTGGACGGGACTGCCGTGCTGGTGGACGGGACTGCCGTGCTGGTAGATGCCACTGCCTCCCCACCAGAACGCCTTCGTTTGGCGAGCTGAATCTCTTCCTCCTCTGAGTCACTCAGTGTTTCACTACTGAGGACTGGCTCATAGTTTATGTCCGACTCGGAATCGGAAAGGGAATCTGAAAAAGAGAGCTCCCCGTTGCTCTCGTCGGCCTGGGACAGTATTTGGTACGCCTCCTCGGCGGAAAAGCTTCTTTTGGCCATGGTTGCTAAGCCTGCACTGATGAGGCGGCACTGATGAGCACAGATGGGCACTGAGGTGGCACAGAGGGGCACTGATGAGGTGGAACAGATGTGCACTGATGAAGTGGAACAGATGTGCACTAATGAGGTGGAACAGATGTGCAGATGTGCACTAATGAGGCGGCACAGGTGGGCACTGATGAGGCGGCACAGGTGGGCACTGATGAGGCAGCACAGGTGGGCACTGATGAGGCGGCACAGGTGGGCACTGATGAGGCGGCACAGGTGGGCACTGATGAGGTGGAACAGATGTGCACTGAGATTGCACAGATGTGCACTTATGAGGTGGCACAGCTGGGCACTGATGGGACGGCACAGATGGGGCAGCACAGATGGGGCGGCACAGATGGAGCGGCACAGATGGAGCGGCACAGATGGAGCGGCACAGATGGGCACTGATGAGGCGGCACAGATGTACACTGAGGCAGCACAGATGTGCACTGATTGGCACAGGTGGGCACTGATGAGGTGGCACAGGTGGGCACTGATGAGGTGGCACAGGTGGGCACTGATGAGGTGGCACAGGTGGGCACTGATTGTGCAGATGTGCAGCTGGACACTAATCACCGCTGGGCAGACAGGTGGACACCGATTGGCACAGGTGGGCACCGATTTGCACAGGTGGGCACCGATTGGCACAGATGGGCACCGATTTGGCACAGATGGGCACCGATTGGCACTGATACTGATGCTGCACTGTATTGATGGGGCACTGTATTGATGGGGCACTGTATTGATGGGCACTGTATTGATGGGCACTGTGGGCACTGTAGGCACAGTAAATGTTAATCACAAACTCACAGAAGGCTGACAGATCTCTCTCTCCTCACACGCTGTCTCTGTGTGAGGAGAGAGAGCCGGCAATGAGAGATGATCTCAATTGTTTACATTTTAGATCATCTCTCATTGGAGGCAGCGATCGCGCTGTAAACGGCCGCTGTGATTGGCCGTTTACAGTGATCTGTGATTGGCTGTGTCCAAGGGACACGGCCAACACAGAATTTCCCCGTTGCGCGCTCGTGAGCACGCACGGGGAGCGAGGAAAGGGGAGGCCGTCATATGACGGCCTCCCGGGAATTGACATCCGCGCTGAAGCCATCATTCGGCTACGGCCGGATGTCAGGTGGTTAATTTGCTCATCACTGATTTCCCAAGTTAATTTTATACCTTTACTATTGGTATTGAGATTAAAACAAAAGTCACTAAGGCTTTCTCTATTACCGCTCCAGATTATAAAAATATCGTCAATAAAACGTTTGTAAAATATCAGCTGTTGTGGTCGATTGTTGTAAAGTGCTTCTTCTTCCCATTCTGACATATAAAGGTTAGCAACACTGGGTGCATATTTTGCACCCATTGCAATTCCACAAATCTGTTTATAATATTTATTATTATGCCAGAAATAATTGGAATCTAAACTATATTTCAAGCAATCTAATATAAATCTCCTTTGCTTACATTGCAAGTTACTCAGCTTTCTCAAAGCCCACTTTGTTGCCTGTATAGCTTCATCATGATTGATGACCGTATATAAGGATGAGACGTCTGCCGAGTGATGAGCAAATTAATTTCCTTGATCTCCAAATAAAGAAAGAAGGAACCAAGTTATGTACCCAAACGCACTTCAAAGCAGTAGATAGGAACAGCTATCTGCCTCTGGATAGCTGCCATCATCCAATATGGTTGGAGAACATACCAAAAGGCCAGCTGGTTAGATTGAGAAGAAACTGTACCAGTAAAGAAACATTCTTAGAACAGGCCAAGATGATTGGAGAAAGGTTTGTCCAGAAGGGTTATGAGATGAAATTCATTGAAGAAAAAATTAACGATGTCATTGCAATGAATAGAGAAAAATTGATACAGGATGGAGAAAAAAATCATAACCAACAAGAGAATGTACCCATCATTATGGATTACAATATCCAAAATAAGCAAATTGAAAAAATAGTTAAAAAACATTGGGATATTATTAAAATGGATCGACACTTAGGGACTATTCTATCTAACCAACCGAAATTTGTATATAGGAGAGCTCCAACTTTAAGGGACCGCCTGGCAAAAAATGTTCTAGACCCCCCAAAAAAGAAAAAGTTTTCCTTCTTTGAAGGTAAGGGGTTTTATCCATGCAAAAATTGTTATACTTGCAGACATACGAGAGAAGATAAAAAGAAGAAATCGAGTTTTACATCTACTGTCACGCTACAGAACTATGAGATAGAAGATTTCATCTCGTGTAGGAGTGAAGGAGTCGTTTATCTCTTGGAATGCCCCTGCCGGATTCAATACGTCGGCAGAACCAAAAGAGCACTGTGGATAAGATTAAAAGAGCATGTACGTAACATCAAAAAAAGTTTTGATAAACATAATCTATCTAAGCACTATGCACAGTATCATAATAGTGACCCTTCATCATTGAGAGTGTGCGGAATAGAGAAATATAAAGCCCATTGGAGAGGCGACAATAAAATCATCAAGATCAGTCAGGCTGAGTCAAAATGGATTCATGAATTACGTACTTTAACGCCGTCTGGACATAACGTAGAATTCAACCTAAACTGTTTTATTTGCAACTTTTAAATTGTAGTTTTAAAAATATTTTTTATAATTTTTACTTTTAATTTCATTAATTTTTAAGGAGTATTTTTATTAAC
Source organism: Aquarana catesbeiana (assembly GCF_042186555.1). NCBI lineage: Eukaryota > Metazoa > Chordata > Amphibia > Anura > Ranidae > Aquarana > Aquarana catesbeiana. The sequence continues at coordinate 123,110,496 of NC_133327.1, forward strand.
AGTTAATGGTTTTAATAGATGCTTGACATACTGTGTCCTTCTATTTGGGATCATATGTTGGGGATTTTTTTGTCCAACTGTAAAACTCCTTTGATTTTTTATTGGGAGATGAAGATTAAACTATGGCTTAGATTAATTTTGATAGATATTGCCATGTGTAAATATTTGGCAAAACATTTGCCTTGTTGTTTTAAATGTGTCCATCATTCAGATTTATATCTTTAGTTGTAGAGTAAGACACCTCCAAGCTAGTGTGTTTTTTTTCCCCATTTATTAGCTTGATATGCTCAATGTGTTTTCCTGCTAGGTGTGTTAATTATTTATTAGATGCCATTTCTTGAGTCACCACTAGATGGCATAAGTGAAAGTAGTGTCACAGATAACATTGCCATTTTAATAATCTTTTAATACATGGTTTTTGCATATTATTTATGTTCGAATATAGTTATATAGATGAATATCTTATTCTTATTAATTATGTATGAAGCAGCACTTATAATGCATTGTCAACAGTATTTATGGAGCGAGTTTCAAATATACACATAGGATCTGATTCAAGCAATGTTTACATCGTTGCCATGACAGCAGCGCTGATATAAACTGGCTAGCAGGCACCGGACTCCTCATCCCTTTGATAAAGTCACGTGGTGTGACGCAACGCGTCAGGGTAGGAGGAGCCAGGTGCCGATGCTTCCCGGGGACGGCCGAACCCGGAAGCTTTATCGTCTCTGCTGTTATTACTGCTGCTATTTTCGTTTTTTAAATGTAAGTTACTATTTTTTACATTAAACTTGAATTGAAAGTACTTCACTATGGGAGCATCTCCTTCTTCCTTATTATCATTCTGGGGTCTGTGTGAGCGGTGGTGACTATTAGAGAAAGCCTGACCCACGCACACCCTCTGGAGGAGGGGGACAGATGCTGGATCTTTATCCCTTACAGAGAAGCATTAACCATCTGCTTGACTTGGCCAATTGGGGGCCGCCAATTGAGGTGAGAGGCTGGGGGAAACACCTGTGTGCCGCACCAGTTTTTAAGTGAATGAATCCAGCACAAAGTCACCTTTACTGGCACGTTATTATTGACTATCTGCATGGACATTAAGAGTCACACTGCATGAAGCAAAACCTATTTTAGCTTGACCACAGTATATGTCACAGTTTTTTGGACTTGATCACAGTATATGTCACAGTTTTTTTAATTTTTTAAAGGAATTATTTTCAAGTGGGAGAGGTGTTGATTTTTGGAGCCAATTGTAGAGTCGCATATTTATATGCATGGATTTGCACAATTATCACTTTGTTCTGCACTTGATCACTTATGTATAGATGTGGGGTGCAGAGTCGCATCTTTTTATTTAATATCGCATTGCAGTTTTTTTTTTTTTTTTTTTTTTATGCATCATTCATTCACCAGTAATATTTATTCCTTGTAATAGTTTTTGTTTTCACATATTATGTTGAGGAATATTAGGCACATTGTATGATATATTTTGAGGAATTGCTATTTATTCCAAAATATTTTTATTCACCAGTATTACTTATTTTAAATAATTTTTGGTCACATTGTTTGGGTGAGGAACATCTTGTACATTGGATGATTTATTTCATATATTATAATTTTATTAGGAATGGCAACCAGCATTTAACACCTTAGTATAGTTTGGCTGCTCCCCAATGGGAGAAGGTAGTATTGTCTATTAGGGAAATATTGAGATTTATGTTATTTTGAGATTTCGTTCCATCATTGTGAGTGGTACACTTGGATTAGCGCCACATACTTTTTACCATTATTACGTTGTTCATCAGGGTGGGTGAGGACACCTTTTATGTTGGCAGCTTCTCTAATTTTGGTACCGTTGCCTATGATCTTTGAGAGTGTGGTTTTGCGCACTAGTTCTTTACCATTTTAATATGGAGGACTGGCTATGACAACTATGTTCTCCCTTGACAGCCTCAAGAGGAATCTCATTTACGGGAAATGTTGGGGAAAAAATATATAGGTTAGATTGCAGTCCCAGGGAGAGACCAGAACATCTGCCCCCTGCGCCTTGGGGTACGGAAACAAAGTCAGACCAAAGTTTGTGATTACTGTGGGAAACGAGGAGGTCTGTCTGTGGTGGCCCCACCTGTGGACCAGCTCAGAGAAGACCTGGGACGTAGACCCACTCGTTGTGCTCTGGGAAGCTTGTACTTGTTCAAAAAAAATCCGCTAGAGGTAAACTGCTTCTGGAATTTTGCTGGTGATCTTCCGCCCCAGGCGTTATGGGTTTCACCTCTCTTAATGGCATATTACTGCGAGTGTCACCCTGGAGCTGAATATAGGCAACTGCTGCCCTGTTGCTAAACTGCAAGGAGATTGGTCCTCCTTGACTCTGTATATAAGGCCAAAGTGCTAAAAGGGCGGTTTAAACTGCCAGCGCAGTTCAAGATTACCCTCCTTGGCTGGGCATCTCTGCTTGCCTTGACCGAAAGTTCGTCGCAGTGCATCTTCCCGGCTGTCTTGCAGACATGATTCGTAGCAATTCTCCAGTCTACAGGTCCTGACAGACCGAGACTTCCTCGAGGTCTTTCCATCACCGCGGACTGCTACTCATACCGAGTAACCCTTATTAACTGTGTTTGATCCTGTTTCCTCCCTTGCACTAAAAATTCTAGTTGAAATTTGCGCAGGTGCCCATGCACCACAGGAATCATCTATATGCATGATGAAGTTGTGCCCAGATGACTGAGGCACTGAGAAGACATCAAACAAGTGGAAGTATTCGTCCTCAGAATTCTGTTCCTGACTGTCACCACTTCCTCTGATGGAAATAAAACAGAGGAACTAGCAGAGCACCCCTGGATACACCAACCATTGGGATGGAGAAAGTTGGCTTTGCTTTCCCTCTAAGGTATGAAGATAGGATAGGCATCCTGACGACCCAGCAACAGCCTCCAGCCATGTGGTTATACTGTTTAATGGACTCCGTCTTAAAGATCCCAAAGAGGGCCCAAAAGGGTTTGACCTCTTCTGATTTGCAACCGGACACTAACCAACATCCCCTGCGAACTCCAAACAGGATTGGGTATAAAACCTGCAATCCCTCTTGAGTCTGAGGTGTCTGTAAGCATTGTAGCAGCCCACCCACTGTTGTGGTGGACTTGGCAGCTCAGTGGGAGAGAAATGGTCTGGAGGAGGAGTAGTGAGGAATCTCCCAAAGTGACCATGAGTGCTTGATACCTTCATCCTAAGGCTCTGTACAACATGCTGTCCAGAAACCCATGAAGCGTGCCTTCTTACCTTAAGAGTCTGGGCATGCACTTGTGTGACTGGCTCACTGATTTTCCCAAAAGTCTGCACTAAGATACAAGTCAGATTTTTGGCATCCACTGCTACAAAAATGTCATTTTTGTCAAGATACTCCCAATAGGAAATCATGTCAGGGATGCAGACCCTGCCACTCTCCTCAGAGTCCTGCAGGTTCAGCAGCTGGTTGATAATTATTAAACCATTCCCATTAGACTCACCCAGTACATGGGCTGGTTATTGCTGGTCTGCCGTCACTTGCAGATGCTACAGTAAGTAGGAGCAGGTTGTTCGGTGTATACAGTTTCGACAGCCTGTTTATACAGGCATTTTTCTCGAACCCCCTCCATTCTTCCCCACTTTTGTTTCTAGGAAGCAATAAGCAGCGCAGGGTCTCAACCATATGGCCTCCCTAGCCGCCAAAGTGCCAGGGTGCTCCTCCAGTGGTTAGACAAGCAACTAGGAGGGACTTCCTGGTCAGCCTCCATATTTTGAGTAGCAGACTGCTGCATCTGTAATATATGTAGCAAGGACCCAGGCCTCCTTCAGTCCAATGAGAACCTCCAGAGCCATGAGTTGTCGACATCCCCCCACATAGAGTGGGTCGTAAGGCATAGTAAGTGCAGTGCAAAGTAGATTCATGGGTGCCAGACACCTAGGGTGTGCCACCTGTCCAGGATTCACCCGGACAGTTCGGGTTTGAATTATGTGTCAGGGTTTCACCACCTGAAACCCGAACACATTACCCAGACCAGGCTGTGGCTCCCCAAGTAACCAAGATAGTCATACACAAATCTGTTGCCGCTGTAGGCGGCTGTAAGGCATCACTGAAGGGCGATTTGGCCACACCCACTAGCGCGCTCTGTGCGCTATATTACTACTCTCCTTGGGGCATCCAAATGTGTCTGTGCAACGCCAACCCAGCAGACTCACAGACTTCTACAGGAGGACAGCCACGCATTACTTGTTAGCTGCATACTCCTCCAGGCAGTGTCTACTCACCAGTCTTCTGGGCATGGATACTGCACCACAGGCCCTGCAGGACTCTTACTGGGGCGCTGGCCCTGGGGAAGAGGAGCAAAGACATCTTTCTTGGAACTTTCCTCCTGAGTGGGAGCGCCATCCGGGCTATGCTCCTCTGAAGAACGTCCACCTTGCCTTGGCCTGGCCCTTTTGAGAGTGTGGGCATGCGGGGCTGAGGCAAATCAAAGCAATCCGCACGAAAGGGCACTCTTTTCCTGAAAACTTACCGATACGGTGGTCCCCACCCTAGTTGTTGAGGGTCTTTGTATGAACAGTAACTGACTCTTGTTCTGTGGAGAAATGGGACGGCCAGCTGAGGTGATGATAGCTGAAAAGGGACAGAAGGAGCAAGAGTAGATATAGGAGAAAGGATTCCACTTTCCTTTTTTTATTTATCTACATATACCTACATGTATATACACACATATCTACATACATACACATATACACACATACACATATACATATATATATACATACATTGGGGACAGAAAGTATTCAGACCCCCTTAAATTTTTCACTCTTTGTTATTTTGCAGCCATTTGCAAAAATCATTCATTAATGTACACAGAGCACCCCATATTGACAGAAAAACACATAGCTGGCCGTCCGGCCAAACTGAGCTATTGGGGGAGAAGAGCCTTGGTGAGAGAGGTAAAGAAGAACCCAAAGATCACTGTGGCTGAGCTCCAGAGATGCAGTCAAGGGGAAAGTTGTAGAATGTCAACCATCACTGCAGCCCTCCACCAGTTGGGGCTTTATGGCAGAGTGGCCTGATGGAAGCCTCTCCTCAGTACAAGACACATGAAAGCCCGCATGGAGTTTGATAAAAAAACACCTGCAGGACTCCAAGATGGTGAGAAATAAGATTCACTGATCTGATGAGACCAAGATAGAACTTTTTGGCCTGAATTCTAAGCGGTATGTGTGGAGAAAACCAGGCACTTCTCATCACCTGTCCAATACAGTCCCAACAGTGAAGCATGGTGGTGGCAGCATCATGCTGTGGGGGTGTTTTTCAGCTGCAGGATGACTGGTTGCAATCAAGAGAAAGAAGAATGCAGCCAAGTACAGGGATATCCTGGACGAAAACCTTCTACAGAGTCCTCAGGACCTCAGACTGGGCCGAAGGTTTACCTTCCAATAAGACAATGACCCTAAGCACACAGCTAAAATAATGAAGGAGTAGCTTCACAACTCCGTGACTGTTCTTGAATGGCCCAGCCAGAGCCCTGACTTAAACCTAATTGAGCATCTCTGGAGAGACCTAAAAATGGCTGTCCACTAGGGATGAGCCAAACACCCCCCCTGTTCGGTTCGCACCAGAACTTGCGAACAGTCAAAAAATTCATTGAACACGCGAACGCCGTTAAAGTCTATGGGACATGAACATGAATAATCAAAAGTGCTAATTTTAAAGGCTTATATGCAAGTTATTGTCATAAAAAGTGTTTGGGGACCTGGGTCCTGCCCCAGGGGACATGGATCAATGCAAAAAAAAGTTTTAAAAACGGCCGTTTTTTTGGGAGCAGTGATTTTAATAATGCTTAAAGTGAAACAATAAAAGTGTAATATTCCTTTAAATTTCGTACCTGGGGGGTGTCTATGGTATGCCTGTAAAGGGGCGCATGTTTCCCGTGTTTAGAACAGTCTGACAGCAAAATGACATTTCAAAGGAAAAAAAGTCATTTAAAACTACTCGCGGCTATTAATGAATTGCCAGTCCGACAATACACATAAAAGTTAATTGATAAAAACGGCATGGGAATTCCCCACAGGGGAACCCCGAACCAAAATTTTTAAAAAATGACGTGGGGAGTCCCCCTAAATTCCATACCAGGCCCTTCAGGTCTGGTATGGATATTAAGGGGAACCCCAGCCAAAATTAAAAAAAAAAAATGGCGTGCGGTCCCCCTCAAAATCTATACCAGACCCTTCAGGTCTGGTATGGATTTTAAGGGGAACCCCGAGCCAAAATTTTTTTAAAAATGGCGTGGGGTCCCCCCAAAAATCCGTACCAGACCCTTATCTGAGCACGCAACCTGGCAGGCCGCAGGAAAAGAGGGGGGACAAGAGAGTGGCCCCCCTCCTGAACCATACCAGGCCACATGCCCTCAACATTTGAAGGGTGCTTTGGGGTAGCCCCCCAAAACACCTTGTCCCCATGTTGATGGGGACAAGGGCCTCATCCCCACAACCCTTGCCCGGTAGTTGTGGGGGTCTGTGGGCGGGGGACTTATCGGAATCTGGAAGCCCCCTTTAACAAGGGGACCCCCAGATCCCAGCCCTCCCCCGTGTGAAATGGTAAGGGGGTACTACCCCTACTATTTCACAAAAAAACTGTCAAAAATGTTTGGGGCGGGGTTACGTAACGGGTGACCCCACCCCCCTCTGACGTCACGGGGAATGCCACAGGAAAGTCCCCGTCAAGTCCCCGTGCATCAGAGGGGGGCGGGGTTACCGGGTGGCCCTGCCCCCCGTTATTTAAGAACCATCAAAATAAGAGAAGCGTCACACAGCGGAAGCCTCCCATCATGCCATCATGTATGCGGAGCGGCCCGAGGAGAAGAAGGGAAGAAGACGCTGCCGCCGCGGAGGAAGTTGCCGGACGATAACACCAGAGGAAGAACCAGAGGAACCAGAAGAACCAGAAAAAGAAGAAGATGGAGGAAGAAACCAAAGGAAGATAGAAGATAGAAGAAAGAAGATAGAAGATAGACGATAGAAGAAAGAAGAAGCATTTAAATAAAGGAATTGTCAAAAACTGTCTCTTGTCATTTTTAACATTTTTGACCTTTTTTTTGTGAAATGGTACTTTTGTACCCCCTTACCATTTCACAGGGGGGAGGGCCGGAATCTGGGGGTCCCCTTGTTAAAGGGGGTTTCCAGATTCCGATAAACCCCCCGCCCGCAGACCCCCACAACCACCGGGCAGGGGTTGTGAGGATGAGGCCCTGGTCACCATCAATATGGGGACAAGGTATTTTGGGGGGCTACCCCAAAGCACCCTCCCAATGTTGAGGGCATGTGGCCTGGTACGGTTCAGGAGGTGGGGCGCTCTCTCGTCCCCCCTCTTTTCCTGCGGCCTGCCAGGTTGCGTGCTCGGATAAGGGCCTGGTATGGAAATTAGGGGGGCCCCCACATAATTTTTTTTTTTTTATTTAGGTTCGGGGTTCCCCTGTGGGGAATTCCCATGCCGTTTTTATCAATGAACTTTTATGTGTATTGTGGGACCGAAAATTCATTAATAGCCGCGAGTAGTTTTAAATGACTTTTTTTCCTTTGAAATGTAATTTTGCTGTCAGACTGTTCTAAACACGGGAAACATGAGCCCCTTTACAGGCATACTATAGACACCCCCCAGGTACGAAATTCAAAAGGAATATTACACTTTTATTGTTTCACTTTAAGCATTATTAAAATCACTGCTCCCGAAAAAACGGCCGTTTTAAAAACTTTTTTTTGCATTGATCCATGTCCCCTGGAGCAGGACCCAGGTCCCCAAACACTTTTTATGACAATACCATGCATATAAGCCTTTAAAATTAGCACTTTTGAATTCTCCCATAGACTTTTAAAGGGTGTTCCGCGGCTTTCGAATTTGCCGCGAACACCCCAAATTGTTCGCTGTTCGGCGAACTGGCGAACAGCCGATGAATTTGAAGCCCATCCCTACTGTCCACCAACGTTTACCATCCAACCTGACAGAACTAGAGAGGATCTGCAAGGAGGAATGGCAGAGGATCCCCAAATCCAGGTGTGAAAAACTTGTTGCATCTTTCCCAAAAAGACTCATGGCTGTATTAGATCAAAAGGGTGCTTCTACTAAATACTGAGCAAAGGGTCTGAATACTTAGGACCATGTGATATTTCAGTTTTTCTTTTTTAATAAATCTGCAAAAATGTCAACAATTCTGTGTTTTTCTGTCAATATGGGGTACTGTGTGTACATTAATGAGAAAAAAAATGAACTTAAATGATTTTAGCAAATGGCTGCAATATAACAAAGAGCGGAAAATTTAGGCGGGTCTGAATACTTTCTGTCCCCACTGTATATATATATATATATATATATATATATATATATACACACACACACACACTTACACACACATACTGCAGAGGGTCAGTCTGGGGCAGATTAAGAAAGGGTTAATTGAAGAGGGCAGGAACTTCCCCTTCAGACCTGCTTACTGTCAGCTGAGCTGAAGATGTCAGAGAGGAGTTGTGTGTTTGGAGAGAGAGACACACATTTAGGCAGCTGTAATTCAGGGCAGTCTAGTTGGCTGCAAGAGGTAGTGGGTTAGTAAGTGTATATTCTAACTTTCCAGCCTATTTGATATGTTTATGTGTACATATGTTCTGAGCTGTTTGGCCTCTATAATTGTCTCCAGCACCATTTTGGAGAAGCCTGGTGTCCTGATAGGAGAGGCAAATCTCTGGAGATTTGGTCGGCCATTTTTGAGTGGATACTTTATATAAGAAAGTCCAGCCACGTTTAGTTCCGTTCATGTGTGTGCATAGACAGGGATAGGGAACCCTCTTGTCAGGGAGAGTTAGGAGAAGATAGGGAGGGTGTCCTGGAATGTGAGGGATAGCTTAGGGTTCCTACGGAGTCCTGTATCAGTAATCCTGGTCGGATGAAAGACTCCCCATTGCGGATAATAAATCCGTTGTCTTCACTGTGAGGGAGGGACAAGCGGATCAGATGCCTATATCCATCTGCTGAAGGAATACCGTTGTACCGGGTAATGTGTGTGAATAACAGCCTCTACAGATACGCACCGTGTGCTTGGGTTTATACTGTGTTAGTCAGTGGAAAGTGCCTATAGTGCTGACGAATACAATTACCGCTTACATCAGAAGTCACTGTGCTGTGTATCTGTGCCTCCATGCTTGGAGTGAAACTACTTGCATTACTGCTGTAAATACTCTTTCTACTACCATCTCTCCGGTAATAAACGTTGCCTGGTTTAGAAAGTCAGTACGTGTGATTCCCTCTGTGCTACACTCTACCCCTGCTTACACACAGCATGCTGTGTGAGAGGATCCATTGCTGGGGTGAGCAAAACCATACCAGAGACTGTAGCTCTGGCTAGAGCCATGTACTTTGTCTATATATCAACCTGTTGGCTAAAGAGACTGAACTTTTCCTATCCCTGCACCTGTGTGACAAGACAAGCCTGTCGTTTCTTCTGTTTGTTTTGCTGAATAAAGCCATTTTTATTTTACTGAACTGTCTGAACCGGCCTTTCATCCCTCTGATCCCCTACAATACATACATGTATTTACATACACCCACATACATATATATACATACACATATGTATACCCACACATCCACATACATTAACTTTTTAACGTGTATATACGTATACACACACCCATATCACATATACATACATATATATACACACATATCTACACACACATGCAACACCTGCAGAGGACAGCAAGGAATGGGAAGGGTAATGAAAGACAAAAGAGGGAGACCTAGGTAAAAGGTACAGGCGACCCTGTATGGCACAAGGGGCCAAGAGAGAGATAAAGCATAGCTGCCCCCCCCCCCCCATATTCCACAAGCGCTGCATTTACCAATTTTAAAAGCAGATTTCGTTCCTAAAGCGGAAACACTACAGGGGCCCCAATAAGACCCACAGTAGGGGCTCTCAGACTATAGCACATTTTAGCAGCCTGAGCACTGGGACTTCACACTGGGAGAGGCTCAACTCAGCCAGATGCTGTGCAGAGGCAGAGGGGGGAACATAGTACTGCTTACTCTTCACTGGTGCGTTGAGGTATGAGGAAAAAAAGAAGAATGGGGTGGGGCCTAACTAGGCCTTTCATTTATGCTATTCACTGTTCCTGGGGGAGTGGTCAAGAGGCGTCAAGAAAAGCATTTAACCGTTGCAGTCCCCACTAAAAAGGTTAATTTTGGGATTAATTTACTAAAACTGGAGAATGCAATCAGGTGCAGCTATGCATGGTAGCCAATCAGTGCTAACTTCAGCATGTTCAATTAAGCTTTGACAAAACAAGCTGATTGGTTTCTATGCAGAGCTGCACCAGATTTTAGACCCTCCAGTTTTAGTAAATCAACCCCTTTGTCTTATTCAAAAAGTTTGGCTTTAATGAATACATAGCTGAATTTATTCTTGTCCTCATGCCTCCCAACTTTCTGAAATGATGAACTGGGACACCTTTTAGCACACATTAAGTTAGATTTACTAAAAATGGAGAGTGCAAAATCTGGTTCCGCTCTGCATAGAAACCAATCAGTTTTTAGGTTTTATTGTCAAAGCGTAATTGAACAAGCTGAAGTTAGAAGCTGATTGGCCACCATGAACAGCTGCACCAGATTCTGACTGCTCCAGTTTTAGTAAATCTCCCCCAGTATGTATGTAGGAAAAGGAAAAGTCCCTGCCACTGCCCTGGTGTAATCTGCAAAAGATGATTGGCTAAACCACATGTAGCAAGGTCCCAGGCCTCCTTTGATCGAATGAGAACCTCCAGGGCCAGCTGACATCCTTCTGCATGTAGTGGGTTGTGAGGCATGGTGGGTGTAGAGTTGTTAAAGTTATTGGGCGCCAGACACTTCTTGAATGCAAAAGAAAGTTTATTTCTCTTAACAAACTTTTTTGGAGGAGAGGGGGTTAGGGCCAGGACTGCCTTAGGTAGTTGCAAGATTAATTGGCAGACTCTGAGACTTCAATAGAAGGACAGCCATGCAGGGAAAGGCATCAAGTAAGATGCCAAATCTGCATGTGTAGAAATGCTGTCTCCTATGGCAAGAGTTTTAACAGTTCCAAACACAAAGCTTAATGGTTCCTTCACTTACACTACAATCGCCCCTTGTAGTTCTCCAGCACACTGAGCTCCCGGTCTCTCACTAGACCCACTGATTCACTGCCACTGAATCCCTTGAGCTCCTCCAATCTTCATGGTGGTATCTTCCTCAAGCGTCACCCCTGCTACTCTGCTGGGTCCCTAGCTTGGCACTCTAGATATCTCTCAAGCTTCATCCCAGCTGGCCTGCTCGGTCCCTGGCTTGACACACAAGGCTGTTCTGCAAGCGTCTCCTCCCCTGGCAGGGTCCCTGGCTTGATGCCCACTGAAGTTTCCCGATTCTTCACCATCCCCGGTTGGTGAGAATGCTGCTCCGGTACTTGCTTCAGTTACTCACTGTGGTCCCTGGTAATTAGGCGGATAGTCCCTTACTGGCGACAGCTTCCCCTCTACCTCTTACCATGACAAGTTCTCCAGCTGGCCGAACCGTCACTTCTGGTTGGACTGCAAGCCGCAGTCCCAACCCTGCGCTGCTCTCCTGCTTCTGGATAGGCCCTCAGACAGCCTAGCAACCAGATGTGCCCGGGATAGGCCCCATCTCCTGCCTAGCAGCCCGGGCAATACAGCACACGTCCACCCAGACAGCTGTCCAGGTGGCACAGAATATAGAACACCTGACTCAACCCGAATATATAGGCTCTACTAGTAGGCCATGGGGTTCAAGAAAACCCCTGCCCATTGGCTGAGATACCCCATATACCCATAACCTGACCTTGCGTTGCCCTTCTCGTATCTAGTACCACCAAGTACCCGGCCACCTAGTGGTAGAAGAGAACAAGGCCAAACTTAGGGAGAAATCAATGGATCTCCACCAATCAACCAGGATAACTACTCCTGGCAAGTCAATTTGAAAGGAGCAACCCTGCCTAAAGTCCAGGATGCTACACACACACAAGTGCCTTTTTTGGCCTCTATTTTTTCCTTTATATTGGCCTTTCAAAAAACAAATGTAGTAGAATAGAGGTTGGATAAAAAGTCAAGCAGCATAACACGCCTGGTAGTAAACTAGTAAATTTTGTATAAAGATACACACATCAGACCAAAGAGAAAGACAACTGAGGCTGCTCAAGGGACAGAGGGATTTGGTCTCAAAAGAGAAACAGTCCCTCCAAATGAGGGACAGTTGGAAGCTATGGTGTCCTTTATATTTGCCTGGAGTTCAACTTTAATATTTCTTTTACACTTTTACTTTTCTTCTTCATAAAAATGATATACATAACATTGATATACATATACATATAACATTGTACAGATGTGTCACCATGCAGTCCGGAAAGTGTCTGTGTACTTGGTGTCCTATGACACTCGCTGACTCGAGTTACTCCCGTCGTTCCCAAGAGCCTCGTTTGTCTGCTTTTCTGTGACATGAACGGACTGAGCTCCACGTCTGAAGCAATGCATTATGGATAGTGTTGTTTAATGCCCACACACTTTAGTCTGTCGACAATTTAAAAACAAGTGAATCCTTTATTGCGTTTTTGCTTTGATAAAAGATGTCAGATGTAATGGCTGCTTTTAGATTGAAAACTGATGATAGGCCTTGTGCGGGGAGAGCCGGCGAAAGAAGAAGCTGAACATAACAATACAAGGAAGAAAAAGGTATTTTCCTCCGGGCTTTCTGACAAAGGGGATTACCAAAGGAGTATGCAGCCTGTCATCTGTTTCATTTAGAGGAGTGACAGAATAACACAAGCATCGGATAAAAAACAGCACACAATGACAATACACAGTAAACAGCATCACTGTCAAATAACAATGACAAGTTATGCAAGTCTGCCAGGTGCTCAGCCCTTTTACTGAAGAGTCTCATTGCTTTCTATGGATATTTGTGTGCCTGTGCGTCATTCCTTACTGCTTTCAGCCCTGGCCCACCTTCACCAATCTGCTGTACACCTTGCACTGTTTGATCAGAGTGCTGTCAACATGTAGTCTATAGATATCTGAACAATTGCACTATCCATATTTTTCTTAAAGGAGTTGTAAAGTCAGCAGGTTTTTTTTATCTTAATGCATTCTATGCATTAAGATAAAAAAACCTTCTGTGTGCAGCAGCCCCCCTTAGCCCCCCTAATACTTATTTGAGCCCCATCTGAATCCAGAGATGTTGCACAAGAGCCTCGGCTGTCCGGAACTCTCACTCCTGATTGGCTGAGACACAGCAGTGCCACTGCTTTTCAATCAAATTTAGTAAGCCAATGGGGAGGGGGGGGGGGGCAAGCCGTAGCTCCATGTCTGCATGGACACAGGGAGCTGTGTCTCAGCTCAGGTGTCCCCATAGCAAGCTGCTTGCTGTGAGGGGCACCCGGTAGGAGGGAGGGGCCAGGAGCACCGGCGGGGGCCCTGAGAAGAGGAGGATCTGGGCTGCTCTGTGCAAAACATGTTTGTTATTTTTAAACAAAAAAAGCAGGACTTTAATATCACTTTAAGGTTGCCCCACGTTACAATCAGACTGCACAACCTCCTTTAGGCCTCCTTTACACCTGGCATGCAATACGGTACACCTCTGCAAGGTCATATTTATCCGTACAGAGATGCACCCCCTAAAGAGCAGCTGGTGAATTTGGTCCTATTCCCCCCCTCCCCCTTTGTAACACACACAGCCAGACACACAGCATTTTCTTCATTCTTTCACTGGCTCAGAAAACAATCTAGGGGTTCTTTTTAGGGTTTTTATGGGAACAAGAATTTGGTTGGAGGATAGGGAGCATGGGATACCCCTGGACCCCAGTGAACTGCAACTGAAACAACTTCCCAGATAGCAAGCAATTATGCTGCAAGTTTGAAAATGTTTTGCTAAGCTATTGCTAGCCTGGCTTCACAAGTTTGTTGCACAATTGCAGCAAGTCCGCATTGCATGACTCCAGATCAACTCTCTTTGCAAATATTCTGCAAGTCTGCTGCAAGTTTTGGTTCAGTTATGTTGTGCAATAGTCATCCCACCACAGGGGGTCACTGTGGCTGAATTGTCCTGCTGTAGACTTTCAGAGCTCTTGCTGCAGACTCACCACTGCAACATTGCTCTTGCCAGAAACTTGCCACGCAAATATGCTACAAATTAGAAAAGTGTCAACTAGAACTGTGCTTCAAGTGCTCTGCAAGTGTACAACTTGCCAGTGCACATGTGAAACAAGTTAATAGACTTACAATTCAACACTGCCACAAATTTGCGACACATTATCATTGCTATCTGGGTTAAGGGCTCCTCAACTTCTGGCTGTGCTCCACACTCTGCTGGCTGCACTTATGGCTGCCCTTCACACACTGCTGGTTGCACTTGATTTGCCCCTATGGGATTCCTAATTCTGCTTGTGACCTGGACAACGAATCGTCATATAGGCCCCCCAGCTAAGCCCAGCTGAGACTTTGATGTCATCACACTGGCTGCTCTAGCTATCCTGCCCCAGGGGCAGAGCCCCTACACATGGGCTTACCCTGCAGGACAGGACCCAGTAAAACTACTCCTGGCTACCCCAACCTCAGACTATTTATGAGCTATTCCTCCACCTTCTGGGCACATCTCCCCAGGGACTGGTTGGAGTTCCATTAATATGCAGGCTATCTGTTCTGTTCTCCCTCTCACTATGGTTTTAGAAGCCTCTAGAACAGTGGTTCTCAACCTCAGTCCTCAAGTACCCCCAACTGGCCATGTTTTGGGAACTTCTCTTAGATAAAATAGCTCTTATCAATACCATGTCATTTATATTGATTTAAAGCAGCTGTGCAAAGTAAAGGAAAGCCTGAAAACATGGCTCTTGGGGGTACTTGAGGACTGAGGTTCAGAACCACTGCTCTAGGAGATAAAGGGAAGAAGCAAACAGCAGCCCGGGAAACACTGAGCAGCCCTTAGCAATCAACCCCTGCTCCACTGTTTACAGAGAAGCTAACCTAAATGTACCTAGCAGCCTACTCTAAACTAGGAGGGTGCTACACATGTATTCCAGTACAGGTAGTCTCCATGATGTCTATTGGGACACAGCATCTGCACAGACACATCCACTATGTCCCAATAGACATCAACAGGACTACCTGCACAGGGATGTATGTAACACCTCTGCATCCCTGTGCAGGTAATCATGGCCATGCATGTGTGTACAGTACTATATGCCCACCGTGGATGAGGCCCTAGATCTACCAATAACTATGTAGGGTGTACCTGATTGGATACGGATTTAATTTACTAGTTTAGGTTTGTCTTCATATTACACAGTTTTACTAAATTTAAAGTTGATAACACAAAGAATGTATGGTCAGATAGTAACATGTAGGGTGACCATTGGGGTGGTTAACTGTCAATTTCTTGATATTTTGGCTTTAAATGTGGACTGGATGGGTTCTATCTATTTAGGATCATCTGACATTCCGAAGGAAGAGAGTTTCTTGTGCTAGTTATTGGGACTTCTGGGCATTTATTAAACTTTACATGAGTGTTGCTAATCCGACAGAGCCGTTCGGTGCAGTAATGCCTGATTTAGGACGGCGGCTCGGAGCGTGCCTGAGGCATGTTAAATTCCACCAGCTATGTAGTGGCAAACTACAGTTTATAATCGATTTAGCATGCAGATCTGTGAGTTTTTAAGCACACGGTTGATAGCTGTAAAAGGTGCAAGTTGATCTAACTTGGAAAAACACAAACTAAATCAAAATAAGTGAAGAAAACACGAATAACGTACCTTGATTTAAAAAAAAAATGTTTGCGGAAAGGAAGAGTGGATATTGGCTATGCACCTAGGTATAGAAGCTGGTGTTCTGTTCTATCCAAATGTATTTTTTTATAACTTCTATACTATGTGTTTTGGTATTGCCTTCTGTCTTCCCCTTCAGTCCTAGCTAGACCGCCTCTGTTACTTCCATGTTCCCTTAGCGAGTATGTCTTCTTCCTAGAGCCAAGGATTAGGAAAGTTATAGTTTTCTTCAAAAGACTGAAAAAAAATCCTCTGTACTATAACTACCTGAAGTACAATTGTGTTGGATTCAACTTCTGTGTCTTATTGAAAAGTAGGGATGAGCCGAACACCCTCCTGTTCGGTTTGCAGCAAAACATGCGAACAGGCAAAAAATTTGGCAGAACACACAAACACCGTTAAAGTCTATGAGGCACGAACATGAATAATCAAAAGTGCTAATTTTAAAGGCTTATATGCAAGTTATTGTCATATAAAGTGTTTGGGGACCCGGGTCCTGCCCCAGGGGACATGTACCAATGCAATTTTTTTTTTAAAAACGGCCATTTTTTCAGGATCAGTGATTTTTTTAATGCTTAAAGTGAAATAATAAAAATGAAATATTTATTTAAATATTGTGCCTGGGGGGTGTCCATAGTATGCCTGTGAAATGGCGCATTTTTCCCGTGTTTAGAACAGTACCACAGCAAAATGACATTTCTAAAGGAAAAAATGTCATTTAAAACTGATTGCGGCTGTAATGAATTGTCAGGTCTCGGTAATACAGATAAAACTCATTGAAAAAAAGAGCATGGGATCCCCCCCCCAGTCAATTACCAGGTCTGGTATGAATATTAAGGGGAACCCCAAACCAAAATTAAAAAAAAAAATTGCATGGGGGTCACCCTAAAATCCACACCAGGCCCTTCGGGTCTAATATGGAAATTAAGGGGAACCCTGCGCCAAATTTTAAAAAAAAATGGCGTAGGGGATCCCCCAAAATCCATACCAGACCCTTCAGGTCTGGTATGGATTTTAAGGGGAACCCTGCACCAAAATAAAAAAAATGGCGTAGGGGTCCCCCCAAAATTCATACCAGACCCTTATCTGAGCACGCAACCTGGCAGGCCGCAGGAAAAGGGGGGGATGAGAGAGCACCCCCCCTCCTGAACCGTACCAGGCCACATGCCCTCAACATGGGGAGGGTGCTTTGGGGTAGCCCCCCAAAGCACCTTGTCCCCATGTTGATGGGGACAAGGGCCTCATCCCCACAACCCTTGCTCAGTGGTTGTGGGGGTCTGTGGGCAGTGCTTATCGGAATCTGGAAGCCCCCTTTAACCAGGGGACCCCCAGATCCCAGCCTCCCCCTGTGTGAAATGGTAATGGGGTACAAACGTACCCCTACCCTTTCACAAAAAAAGTGTCAAAATGTTAAAAACGACAAGACACAGCTTTGGACAAGTTCTTTATTAAAAAATAAAAATGTCCCACGATGTCCATTCATCTTCTTCTATCACGCCGTGGACCGAAAAAGAAAAAAAAAATCAGTGACCGATCCGCCTACATAGGAGGCTCCCGCCGTCTGATGCTTCTTCGCTTGTGACAGTTCTTATATAACTGAGGGCGGGGCCACCCTGTGATGTAACCAGTTGACCCTGCCCCCTCTGACTCCATGGGGACTTCCCCATAACTTCCCGTGGCGTCAGAGGGGGCGGGGCCACCTATTTACATAAACGGGTGACCTCGCTCCCCTCTGACCTCATGGGAAAATCATGGGGAGATCCCCATGGTGTCAGAGGGGGCGGGGTCACCCGATTCTGTCACCGGGTGGCCCCGCCCTCAGTTATATAAGAACTGTCACAAGCGAAGAAGCGTCAGACGGCGGGAGCCTCCAATGTAGGCAGATCGGTCGTGGATTTTTTGTTTTCTTTTTCTTTCCACAGCGATAGAAGAAGATGAATGGACATCGTGGGACATTTTAATTCTTTTATTTTTTAATAAAGGACTTGTCCCAAGCTGTGTCTTGTCGTTTTTAACATTTTGACACTTTTTTTGTGAAATGGTAAGGGTACATTTGTACCCCGTTACCATTTCACACAGGGGGGAGGCCGGGATCTGGGGGTCCCCTTGTTAAAGGGGGCTTCCAGATTCCGATAAGCCCCCCACCCGCAGACCCCTACAAGCAATGGGCAAGGGTTGTGGGGATGAGGCTCTTGTCCCCATCAACATGGGGACAAGGTGCTTTGGGGTAGCCCCAAAGCACCCTCCTCATGTTGAGGTGATGTGGCCTGGTACAGTTCAGGAGAGGGGGGCGCTCTCTCATCCCCCCCTCTTTTTCTGTGGCCTGCCAGGTTGCCTGCTCGGATAAGGGTCTGGTATGGATTTTGGGGGACCCCTACGCCATTTTTTTTTTCATTTTTGGCAAAGGGTTCCCCTGAAAATCCATATCAGACCTGAAGGGCCTGGTATGGATTTTAGGGGGACCCCCACGCAATTTTTTTTTTTAAATTTTGGTTCAGGGTTCCACCTAAATATTCATACCAGACCCAAAGGGCCAGGTAATGGACTGGGGGGGGATCCCATGCTCTTTTCTTCAATGAGTTTTATCTATATTGCTGAGACCCGACAATTCATTACAGCCACGATCAGTTTTAATGACAATTTTTCCTTTAGAAATGTCATTTTGCTGTGGTACTGTCCTAAACATGGGAAAAATGCGCCACTTTACGGGCATACTATAGACACACCCCCCAGGCACAATAAAGGAATATTTCATTTTTATTGTTTCACTTCAAGCATTAACCACTTCAGCCCCGGAAGGATTTACCCCCTTCCTGACCAGAGCACTTTTTACAATTTGGCACTGCGTCACTTTAACTGCTAATTGCGCGGTCATGCAATGCTGTACACAAACAAAATTTGCGTCCTTTTCTTCCCACAAATAGAGCTTTCTTTTTATGTTATTTGATCACCTCTGCGGTTTAAAAAAAAAAAAAACTGCTTGGTGTCAGTGTGACGGGGGGGGGAGGGGTGATTGGGGGGTGATCGGGGGTGTTTTGTGTGCCTGGCATGTTCTACTGAGTGTGTAGTGTTGTGCACTCACAGTGAAGTCTTCTCTCCTCGCCACCGGAATGGAAAATACCGAGCCAAGGAGAGATGACATCATTTCCTTTGCTGCTGTTTAGCATACAGCAGCAGAGGAAGAACCTGATTGGCTGGGAGCGATCGTGAGGGGGGGCCACGAATGGATGGTCTCCCCCTCACCTCTCATCTCTCCCAGACACAAGCCGACCACCTCGGGCACCAGGGGGGGTCCGATCGGACCCACCGCCCGCGGGAGGCAGATCACGTACAGGTACGTGATTCTGCCTGCCCGTGCCATTCTGCCGCAGTATATCTGTGTGAGGCGGTCGGCAAGTGGTTAAAAAAATCACTCCTCCCAAAAAAACATCCATTTAAAAAAAAAATTCATTGATACATGTCCCCTGGGGCAGGACCCGGGTCCCCAAACACTTTTTATGACAATAACTTGCATATAAGCCCTTAAAATAAACACTTTTGATTTTTCATGTTAGTGTCCCATAAACTTTAACGGTGTTCCGTCGGCTTTCGAATTTGCACGGAACACCGCATATTGTTCGGTGTTCGCAGAACATTCGAACAACCAAAGTTCAGCCTGAACTTATGCTCGGGCCGAACCGTTTGCCAATCCCTATTGAAAAGTTAAGCTTCCTGTAGATGGTGTCAAGTCAGCAGGTGGCAATACTGTCTGAACAGACTGGGCCTAGGGAGGGGAGGGTAAGTCAATGTTTAAAGCCGAATTTGAACCAGAACAGCTGGCTGACAATCACACAAAGGAACCATGCTGCTCACAGGTGAGCCGGCTCCAATGGCATGATCTCCTCACTGCAGGGTGCTCGTCCAGTCTCAGCTGAAGCAATAATGAAAGGAAAGTCCGGTAGCTGCACACCAAACTAGGATCCAAATGCCTTTATGCACATAAAACCAAGAAGAACACGAAGAGCACTGCAAGTACAAGCAAGGGAGGAATGGCTTACGTGTTTCACACACAAATTGTGCTTTATTAAAGCCCCAGCTGGTTGATGATATTACACCAGGTTTTAGCTTGCCAGTGAAGAACAAGCTGGATTCCCTATTAAATCCCCATTTGAATAATGTGTTTCTACGTTATATGCCAGTGAAGCATTTCATAACCCCTACAATAAGTTAGTATAACTACAGCTCATGGTACATTAGCAATATCAGTTGGTTGTGGATATAATAATAAATAAAAGAATAAGAATATGTAATATGTTAAACAGGATTAACAAAACCCCCAAAAATAAATTCACTCATTAAGGGAAAAGGACATAAGATGGTTTTTAGTGTTTTTAAGAGTGATCTTTAAATGGCTCCTGAGCATAGGCGTGTGCACAGGGTGTACCAGGTGTGCCGGGGGGGGGGGGGGGGGGGGATAGGGAAGGGGAAGGAGAGAAAGTTTGGGGCAACAGGGTGTCAGAAGTAGGTCTGGCATTTTTTTTATCTGCCTTAAGTTCATCTGTAAGTGTCACTTACAACCACTCGGCTGTTTTTGCACTTCAGGAAGGCTTTAGCAAAGTCCCCAGGCTGTCAGAAGTGCTTGTTAACAGCAAAGAATATTCTCTAAGACAATTCTTAACTCATAGAGGTACATCACGTCTACCATGTTAAAAATATGGTGATCAGGTAAGTATCATTGAAGGTCCCAGTGCTCCATCAGGTTGTGGAAGCATGGGCAGATATCTTCACTTATTATCCTCAGGGAGATACTTATCCTTCTGCTGGCAGCCTTACTGAAATGAAGAATTCCTCTTTAAAGTGACATGAAATGAAGGACAGTTTTTGCCACTTTAGGAATATTCTTCCAGTACTGCTTGGTAGAAATTATGTCTGATGTTCTCAAAGGACAGCCTTCCTATTTTATATGGGTGAAATTAAAACAGTATTTTTTATTAGATTTGTCTCGATCTGGTCAATGTAATTCCCATCACAATTAAATCATGCCATACAGCTTGCCGCTATCAGAAGACCCAATTTATTATGGGCTGGAGGATGGTAATGCAGACCTGTCAGTCAAGTAAACTGTAAGTGAATGTTTACAGCTGTCATTCCTCATAACATATCATCATTGCATTTGGCCTCATAATTCTAAATATTGGGTTTCTTGCAAATGTTGACCTAATGTGGCAGAGGAAAAGTTGTCTACGCTGTTGTTTGCGCCACCAAAGTAATAAAAATGTCACATTGGATTGTTTGTTTAGGCTTCCACCGAAATAATTTCTAGAGGCACATAAATAATTTTTGCATTCTGAATCCGATTCGGCACATGAAATATCAAAGTGGCAAAGGAGCAATAAAGACACTCTATAAAATATATTAAGAACAGGGAGGCAGTGCACTGAATTGATTTGCTTGTAAAAGGCCTTGTAAATGGAAAACAAAACAAATAAGAATGTCTTTTTTTACAAATGCCTCTGGATTGCTCCATAACGTCACACTTCTTTAAGGGAATTGTGAGGGTCGTGTCTCTATTAAAACCATATTACCACTGCTACAGTGTGCATATATTCATATATACTGTGTATATATATATATATATATATATATATATATATATTTATATAGCTCATCTATGGTAGTCCTCCTTCCAGGGTGCATTTTGTGCATGGGCTGTACTCAGGTGCCACATGAATTTACTGTTGGATTATCTGGTTTAAAAAGGAGACCATCTCCTGCAAGGGTAAGCTGGGAAATACAAAGCTGGCAAGCTGAGTATACAATCGATAGAAGGACCATGGTTGTAACAAGACTTGTGGAGTCAGTGCCAAAAGATAAGACGGAAGTGTAGTCAGAAAGGTTTGCTAAAGGTCATAGCCAGGGTTGGCCAGAGAGCTGGGAAATACAAAGCTGGCAAGCTGAGTATACAATCGATAGACGGACCATGGTTGTAACAAGACTTGTGGAGTCAGTGCCAAAAGATAAGACAGAAGTGTAGTCAGAAAGGTTTGCCAAAGGTCATAGCCAGGGTTGGTCAGAGTCCACTATCCAAGCCAGAACAAGGGAAAAATACTTACAAAACACAGCCGGGGTCAGGGCAGACAGTGAAGTCAGAACAGGGGAATTGCTAATAGACACAGAGCATCCCTGGGCACTTTGAATAAAATGTTGTGATCCTTCCAGCATACCATGAAAGAGGATGAATTTTATTGAACAAATGAAATAATATAGTGCAGCGCTAATGAAGATGGAATGAACAATAACGTTATCCCAATAAAAAATTATTATGGTATAAAAATGTGCAAATCATGAGTACACAGTAATATAAAATTACACAACAGTAATGATAGAATTGCATGAACCAACAGTGTTAGTGCATATAAAGTGCATATAGTCCATATATGGCAATAAATAAGGTGACTGTGAATCTGTGTAAACTAGTTTTCTGTAGATGATCCACCACCATGAGGAAAGAGGCTTACCAGACAGGTTGAACCCAACTAGGCGTATGCCCAATGAGTCAACCGAGGTTTTGGTGTAACACATCCAAGGAGGTACAGCAACCATGACTTCCAAAATGAAACCAAATCTGGTAGGGATCCGTGACAATATTGACATCAGGGGGTATCCTCCATAGATATAGTGACCGGAATTTGTGAGCGGTTCCTCTCAATATGACATATGGCAAAAGGAGAAAAGATTGGGCCACATAGTGTGATTCCGTTAAAGAGGAAAACATTTACTGAAAAATGATAAATGGTCACTCACATTTGAGAAGATAATAAAAGCATACGGATAAAATCAAAGCAACGCAGTGGCATCAGCAAAGCCCGTCCCGACGTTTCGTCCTAATAAGGCATCCTCTGAGGTTGAATTTTATTATGTTCCCTGAAATTGTCTCCCTCCTTTCTGTCTTCCCTTCAGTTAGACGATTTTCCCCTTTATACTATACTTTCTTGCCATTTATTTCTTGGCTCTTTGCTGACAGGGAACCCAAAGAACCCAAGTCCTCCCTTGCAATGCCATCACTTCCACCTGACCTTATCTTGTACACCGTAATTAAGCTGCATATAAGTAATTTGATACCTAGGATTTTCTTTCTTTGATATTAAAAACCATGGATGAGATCTGAAACAAAATGGTTGCACCTCACGTGGGATCCAAATAAAGTTTATTGGTATATGAAAATATCCAAAATGACACCAGAGGACACCAGCAGTGGTCAAGGTAGACACTTTTTTATGCAACAGAAATGTGCTTAATCATGATTAAGCACATTTCTGTTGTGTCAAACACATTTACCTTGACCACTGCTGGTATCCTCTGGTGTCATTTTGGATATTTTCATATTCCAATAAACTTTCTAGTTCTAGTTCCACGGCCGCACTCACATGCTCTCCATTGTGTATATATAGCTGTCCTCCTCTAGAGGGCAGCAGGCCAATAGAAGGAGCAGTCAGCAGGCACCACTGCAGCCCTGACTGACAAGATTCCAGCCCTGCCTTGGTCCAATCAGATGCTGGTGACATCACTTCCTGTTCCACGGTCCATGCTGGTCACTGTGGAGCTTCCTGGTTCCTTTGCTCCTGGAGAAACACTGTGATCCATTCCAGCCAGCTGCTCTATCCTTTCCAGCTATCCGGAGCAGCAGTGGGACCTACAGAACCACGTGGAATGCCAGGACTGCACTTTACTTTGACGAGCATGCATCTTCTATAATCTTGTAAATGTTTTTAATCCTATTCTATTAAAGTCATTATTTTAATACTACACTCAGATCGGCGCCTCCCCCTCCCTGTTTTTTCCTTGCATGTCTTGCAAAGTTCTGGACACACTCTGAAGGATGTCTGCCTTCCTTTTTAACCCTTAATACCCCTTTCTTTTCCAATAACCCAACCTATGGATACATCACCATCCAGCTATTACAGCCACAGACTATACCCCTAAGGATTACTCCATCTGGAGCGCCAGATAAACACTGACTATACTACTCCAGTCCCTGGGTTACTATGCTCACTTCTCCATTGTATCTATGGAGCGAGCCATTCTTGTCACCCAGGCTGGACTTCAAACATGTCTTTTGCTGTTCATTTCCATTACTTGGGGGATGAGCATATTAATAGTTTACAGAAGAAAGATACTATTGTTTGTGCTTTCAGTTCAGCTCACAGAAAGTAACAAGGACATTGCATTTCTTGCTCAATTGTTATTTTCTGTACTTTCTGAAAAATGAAAACTAATGCACTCACCATATCTAAGCTGCAATATATTACAATTTGTTCTTGTGTTTAGTTATTCTTTATCTGTGTCTGTATACTGCACTTACAGTTAATAATGCTGCTTTGCTCTAACCTTTGTTCTGATATCCAGTAAATTCCCCCTCTGCTGTTATCTACCTCAGCTCTTCCAGTATGACACTTCAAGCTAAGTTGGCTTTCTAAGCTCCTGGCACTTTGACTCCTTGGCAAAAGAATATTCTCTATATGCACAATTATTTCAATCTAAAAGGTATCCAGAACACAGGTCAACGAAGCAGACAACAGCCGATGATTTCAGTAAGGGGTTTCAAATGGCTGGAATCCACATTTATCTGGAACCAATATGTTATGGTTTTTTATTTGCTTTTATCACTGACAGAAACTTGCAATAATTATCAGAATAATTATCAGGATTGAGTTAAATACAGTAACTGTGATCAGCATTAGCTTAGCGGTGGATTAATGGAAAAACGATATCGTATTTTCAGTAAGTAGACGTTCTGATTTTATTATAACATTTACCTGAAAGCACAGTTTGATGTGACTTTCAAATTTTTACATTCTCGCTGTTAAAATTTATTTTATTTCATATACAGATTTGCATTTGCTCCCTCTAGCTGTCATGTGAATTTCAGTGATTGTGATTAGCATCCCTTTACAGAGTGCAAGTCAAGTTTTTCATTTTTTATTATTTCTCTGCAGACTGTATTCTTGATATATGAGTCACCAAAACAGTCCCTAGAGCTTAGTAACATTCCTATGGGTTTAGTGGTTTTACCGCAATAAAATAAATGTGATTTTGCCATGACAGCTTGTAAGGGGGACTTGTGATTGGCCAGATGTTGGCACCAAGATGTACGCGCTTCTTCTTCAGTAGAGCACCCATTCCCATGCCTCTGCAGTCACCATATTAGACACTGATGTCCTTGCCAGAGGCCAGCTCACACATTCCTGGCCTACACTTGTAATAAAGGAATGTCCACACATGAATGCATTTTCAGCACTTTACTTCAACTTCTCATCTTCACAGTACCTCCTGTGACATATCACATTTGACAAAGATGTTTCTGCGCTAGGCTCCATTAGCATGAATATACACCTTGCAGCAGGGATTTCAGTGCAGAGCACAAATATACATCTTTTAGCCATCTTTACTTTCTGTCAGGGCTGGGCTCAGCCCTTACTTCTCAAAGCTGGACGCTCGGCTGTCGGCTAATTGCCAGCTCCTTTCTCTCCACAGTGACTCGCCTGTTGATGATATCCTGCTCGTAAATCCTGCCTACTTAAGCCGTCCAGCCCAAATGATCTCTTCCTTCGCCTTGGTCACATCTCTAGATGCTTTCCTGTGTTCCTGTTTAAGACTTGCTTGGCTGACATTCCTTCTGGCTCCAGATCCTGCTTGCTATTCTACTATGCTCATCTCTGGCTCCCTGACGTTTTGACTTTGTCTGACTATCCGTTCCAGTTCCTGAACTCTGGCTATGTTTTGACTACATTTACTCTGTTTACCTTTTTAGTACTATTATTAAACAAGTGTAATTTTAACTGTACTTCTGTCTCAGTCTGATTCATGGTTTCTGACACTTTCCTCCATTCCTCTCCTTGGGAGCACCACAAAGTTGAGATCACCTCCCCAAGTATACTAAGTCTCTCAGCAATAAGCATCACACAACTGAGCCACAGGACCCACATCTGAGGGTCGGGGGGGGGGGGGGGGGGGGGCAAATACCTATCATTAGTATACTGCCACTCTCTTTCCAAATGTTTCAGCTATAGCTTTGCCCAGCCAGGCACGCTTTCTGATGACTTCCCAGGTCTCCTCATCACTCACATTTAGAAGATTCTGTCCAGGCCTCCAAGGCTATATGCACCACATTACAGGACCTGCAGAAGAAGGTCAGGGGTAGATAAGGCAACTACAGCTAGTCTTAACACAAATTCAACCCTGAACAGGGCCCTTTTGGTTAGCAGGTTACATAGTTTATAGTTACATAGTTAGTCTGGTTGAAAAAAGACATCCAGTTAAACCAATAAACCAGCTCAGTATCCAACTCAGTACAGGATTTTATTTTTGCAGGTCTGGGGTGTCTTACTCCCAAACCCCAAACTCTCTGGGCCCCACCCACAGCTGTCATTTACACGGGCCCTAACTCCACCTCTTACATCACTAGAGGAGAGATTTCTTTAAAAGGGAGGCTTACACCTGTTTACAACTGCCCCCTTACCTTGCCATAGGTGCAACAGAGCCATCTAGTGACAGGCAAGTTAACTGCACCTGCCAACAAGCTCTCATCGTACAGTGACATCATGGCTGACCTACCTCTTCCTTTGCCTTTAGAGGCTGAATGACAGCATAGTACTTTTTTTGTCATGCTTTTTGAGTGTTTTGCAGAGAAAATCTTCTCCCGGTGCCATGTGACTACATCAAAGTTTTTTCCATTTGTAAAAATCTCTTGTCCTAGACCGTATGACTTGTTATACCTCATTCTGTGGAAAAGGTCACACTTTCTTTGCTCCTTCACCATTAAGTGAGATCCACACCTTGGCCCAGCAAAAATGGGACTACACTATAAGTAGCTGACACAGCTCACTAAGGTTTTTTTGTTGACATCACATGGGTTTTGCAAACATACAAATCTTGGGAAATGCAAAACCTGCTTAATGCAGGTCAGATGGAGGTCAAGTGCCATTCAACACAGGTCCTTATCCTGTCACCTGTGATGTGTCCACTGTGGCAGACTCATCCATTTGTCATAGCCCCTTAGTTCCATAGCGACTAGGCTTTATCCAAGAGGAGTCTCACACTTACTGCTTGCTTATCCATACTGTTAATAATTATCCATGTCTAGAGCAGGTTTTGAATTCATAAGATACTGTGCCCATAATAGCACATGGATCACATTGTCTGCAAATAAAATTATGACCCTTACCACAGTTCATTGCTGTTGTAGTTGGGGAAGCGTATTGATGTTCCACAATTTTGGATTTGGGGTACCCCCTGGGGGTGGTAAAGTATACACATAAACCAGAATGAGAACCACTTATATAGTGTATAGCCAGCTTTAGAAGGGCTTTGTGAAGACCAGATTTCATTTTATTGTCATTTATACCTTAGAGGTTTAATAAAATCTTGCTGTTCTTAGTACATTATTTTTTCTTTACAAACTTTGCAATTTGCCATCTGTGACAGAACCACTTTGCACCCTGATTAGGTGCTTCCTCCCGCCAAAGAGTGCCTCCTGCCCTCCAGACCATTCCAAGCAGACTGAGAGTTAATACCAGCCCTTTTTACCCCAATCATCGTACACAGACAAGATGTGAGGTAAAATGTGAGGTAAAAATCCAAAGGAATTACTGTTTATTGAAACTCCAGCACATACTTTATACCCCAGGAGGATATTCCCCTCCTGGTCATATTACCCTAACAATACAAACTGTAAACAGGAATATAATTAGCATAGCTAAGGGACAGCCAACATATACTATAAACATTAAGTTAAATAAACAACTAGCCACTTGCGTGACTCAGTGCCCATCCAGACTAAGCCCCCCACCAATAAACACATTATAGCAGGAGACTAGGGATGGGCCAAACGACCCCCAGTTCGGTTGGCACTAGAACTTTCAAACATTGTGAAAGTTCAGAACCAAATACCGAACCCCATTGAACTCTATGGGACCCGAATGTAAAAAAATAAAAGTGCCCATTTTGAAGGCTTATATGCAAGTAATTGGGCACACAGTGGTATGGGGGTCTGGGTACTGCCCGGGGACACGTATGATGAAAACAGTTTGAAAAAGACGTCATTTTTAAATGAGCAGTGATTTATTGATGCTTAAAGTAAAAGCATAAAAATGAAAAATGCCTTTCTAAGTCGTGTCTGGGAGGTCCGGCTTGCGGAACCAGTCTGTATGATGAGGCTTCAATGTAGTGCAGTAGGAACAAGATTAGAGATTTTTTGGATAAATTCTGGTGTCTCTTCCACAGACTTTGGATAGAAGTAACAGGTGTGGAAAAATGGTGTTGGTGGTATCTTCACACCATCACACCATAACCCTATTGGGGTACTTTTGATGAAAGCAAGAAAGCCTTGCTTTCAAAAATTGCAATGATATGCACTTGTCAAACAGGTGCAGAAAAATTGGTCTTTGGGTGTCGGTGGCGCCTTCACACCGTAACCCTATAGAGGTACTCTTGATGAAAGCAGACTTTGGATAGAAGTAACAGGTGTGGGAAAAATGGTGTTGGTGGTATCTTCACACCATCACACCATAACCCTATTGGGGTACTTTTGATGAAAGCAAGAAAGCCTTGCTTTCAAAAATTGCAATGATATGCACTTGTCAAACAGGTGCAGAAAAATTGGTCTTTGGGTGTCGGTGGCGCCTTCACACCGTAACCCTATAGAGGTACTCTTGATGAAAGCAAGAATTGGCTTTGCTGTTAAAAAATTGCAATAATATGCACTTGTCAAACAGGTGCAGAAAATTTGGTCTTTCTTGGTGTTAATTGTGCCCATGAAACCTACACCAAAAAAATTCTTCCATATGAAATCAACACCCACAACGCTAGGCAGCCTAGAAGTCCTGCAGAGATTCTATATGCCAAAAACACTTAATCAGCAACATTGGCATCAGAGGGTTCAAAGCTGCTGGTAATCCAGGATTGATTCAATTTGGTAAATTTCAGACGGTCCACCAAATCTGTGGATAGACACGATCTATTATCAATAACAAAACCTCTAGCAGCACTGAATGCCTGTTAGGAAAGCACGTTGGATGCAGGGCAGCCCAGCAGCTCAATTGCATACTGAGCAAGTTCTGGCCAGTGGTCTATTCTCATGACCCAGTAAGCCAATGGATTGTCGACTGGAAAGCTCTCCATCTCTGTTTTCGCTCCTAGATAATCGTCCACCGCGTGATGCAGACACTGCCGACGGGATGTGGAAGCTGACAGCCCTGGGTGGCGAAGACTAAAAAAATTGTAATATGCATCACTTAGGCGGCCGCCTTCTCCACCGCTCCTCTCTTGACCAACAGAAGCCTCAAATCTATGTTTTCCACAACACTGTAACCAACCAGAGTCGGGAAAAGCATTAGATAAACTCCCCTTTAAGGTGGAATCTAGAGATTTCATCTTCTGCACTCTCTGTGGGGATGGGATGAGTTCTGAGACTTTCCCCTTGTAACGGTGGTCAAGGAGGGTTACCAAACAATAGTGATCCTTCTCCTTTACGGCACGTATTCTTGGGTCCTTTCACAGGCTTTGAAGCATGAGGGAGCCCATGCACCACAAATTAGTGGAAGCATGAGAAGCAGACACCTCTGGGTCACTGAGGATTATAGTATCTTGAACTGCCTCCTCCCAGCCGCGTATTACTCCCAAGGGTTCTACGGATGGAAAACCATCTCTTACTGTTTGACGTTTGTCTTCCTCTGCTTCAATGCCTCCAAAACTGAAAGAATCCTCCTCCTCCCTCTCTTCTTGTGTGTTCTGTGGTATAGGAACAATGGTGTCTGCATAAAGTGGGCCTTTAGAGGAAAGGAAGTCCTCCTCTTCCTCCCACTGCTCTGCCTCAAGTGCCCTGTCCATAATACCGTGCAGAGTCTGCTCCAGCAGAAACACAACAGGGATTGTATCACTAATGCATGCATTGTCACTGCTCACGATCCTTGTGGCCTCCTCAAATGGTGACCACAGTGTCACCATTTATCAGCTTTATAAGCAGTCATTGACGTGGGGAAAAATAGCAGAGCCGGCCTGAGCCTGTCATTGTGCCATACTTACACAGGTACTCGTTACAATTTTCACATAGTTGGTGAGGTTGAAAAGAGACACAAGTCCATTAAGTCCAACCTATGTGTGTGCCTCTATGTCAGTATTACAAATATATCCCTGTATGTTATGGTCGCTCAGGTGCCATATCTAATAGTTTTTGTAAATTATTTATGCTCCCTGCTGAAACCACTGCTTGTGGAAGAGATTCCACATTCTTAACGCTCTTACAGTAAAGAAACCTCTATGTAGTTTTAGGTTAAACCGCTTCTCTTCTAATTTTAGTGAATAGCCGCGTGTCTTTTTAATTTCCCTTTCACTGAAAAGTTTTATCCCTATTGTGGGGTCACCAGTATGGTATTTGTACATTGAAATCATGTCCCCTCTCAAGCGTCTCATCTCCAGAGAGAATACGTTCAATGCTCGTAATCTTTCCTCATAACTAAGGTTCTCCAGTCCCTTTATTAGCTTTGTTGCCCTTCTCTGCAGTCTCTCCAGTTCCAGCACATCCTTCCTAGTCTTGTAGAGTGGGAGAATTATCATTTTGTCTCTGGAGTTAATCCCCTTTTTAATGCATGCCAATATTCTGTTAGCTTTGCTTGCAGCAGCTTGGCATTGCATGTCAGGGCTGAGCCTGTCATCTACTAGGACCTCCAGGTCCTTTTCCATCCTAGATTTCCCCAGAGGTTCTCCGCCTAATGAGTAGATTGCATTAATATTTTTGCCACCCATATGCATTATTTTACATTTTTTTACATTAAACCTCATTTGCCATAAATTTGCCCACCCCATTATTTGTTCAGATCTTCTTGCAAGGTTTCCACATCCTGCAGAGAAATTATTGCCCTGCTTAGCTTAGTATCGTCCCCAAATACTGAGATTGAGCTGTTTATCCCATCCTCCAGGTCGTTTATTAATAAATTAAATAGGATTGGTCCCAGGACAGAACCCTGGGGGACCCCACTTTCCACACTGGACATTTAGAGTACTCCCCATTTATCACTACCCTCTGAACTCACCCCTGTAGCCAGTTTTCAATCCATGTACTCACCCTTTGTTCCATGCTAACAAACCTTAGTTTATACAGTTTATGGGGAACTGTATCAAATGCCTTTGCAAAATCCAGATACACCACATCTACAGGCCTTCCTTTAATTAGGTGGCAGCTCACCTCCTCATAGAAGGTTGGTTTGGCAAGAACAATTTTCCATGAATCCATGCTGATTACTGCTAATGATACCATTTTTATTACTAAAATCTTATCATCCCCTCCAAGAGCTTACAAACTATTGACGTTAGCCTAACTGGTCTGTAGTTCCCAGGGATATATCTTGGTCCTTTTTTAAATATTAGTGTTAGATTGGCTTTTCTCCAATCAGCTGGTACCATTCCAGTCAGTAGACTGTTCGTAAAAATTAGGAACAATGGTCTGGCAATTACTTGACTGAGTTCCTTAACCACTTCCCACCCAGCCTATAACAGATTGACGGCCGGGAAGTGGTTCTGTTATCCTGACTGGGAGTCATATGACGTCCAACAGGATAACATGCCGACGCGTGCCCGCAGGGGGGCACAGTGCAGCGATCGCGAGTGTGGCATGTCAGTCTGACACGTTGCATCTCCGATCATGATAAGAAGCCTCTGACAGAGGCTTCTTACCACGGGATCAGCTGTGACCAATCACAGCTGATCATCGCATGAACCAGGAAGTGCCAGTAAACGGGCATTTCTCGGTTCGCGCAGACAGGGAGAGCTGATTGGCGGCTCTCCCTGTCAAATGTACCCATAAGCTGCCAATCGGTGCCCCATCATAACCCCCAGCCAGTGCCCAATAAAGTGCCAATCAGTGCCCAGCACAGTGCAAATCAGTGCCCACCATAGTGCCAATCAGTGCCCAGCATTAACACCTGTCAGTACCTGCCCAATCAGTGCTGCCCATCAGTGCCATCTATTAGTGTCCATCAATGCCACCTGTCAGTGCCACCGCTCAGTGCCCATCAGTGCCGCCTGTCAGTGCCTATCAGTGCCACCTGTCAGTGCCCATAAATACCGCCTGTCAGTGCCCATCAGTTCCGCCTGTCAGTGGCCATCAGTGCCACCTGTCAGTGCCCATCAGTGCTGCATATCAGTGCCACCTATCGATGCCCATCAGTGCTGCATATCAGTGCTGCCTATCAATGCCCATCAATTCTACATATCAGTGCCTCCTCATCAGTGCCCATCAGTGCCACCTTATCAGTGCCAACTCATCAGTGCCCATTGGTGCCACCTCATCAGTGCCCATTAGTGCCCGTCGGTGAAGGAGAAAACAACATTTTATAACAGAAACGAAGAAAAACTTTTTTTTTTTCAAAAATGTCGGTCTTTTTTAGTTTGTTTAGCAAAAAATAAAAACCGCAGAGGTGATCAAATACCATCAAAAGAAAGCTCTATTTGTTGGAAGAAAATTATAAAAATGTATTTTGGGTGCAGTGTTGTATGACCGCGCAATTGTCATTCAAAGTGCGACAGCGCTGAAAGCTCAAAATTGTCCTGGGCAGGAAGGGGCGAAAGTGCCTGGTATTGAAGTGGTTAAGGACCCTCGGGTGTAAGCCATCTAATCCCTGTGGCTTATTAATGTTAAGTTTTTCAAGTCTATTCCTAATCCTATCCTCTGTTAGCCATGAGGGTGCTTCCTGTGACGTGTCATGAGGATAAACCTTGCAGTTTTGGTTACTGAAGCCCCCGTTTCCCTTGTGAAGACAGAGGAGAAGAATAAATGCAATACCTTAGCCATCTCTCCATCCTTTGTAACCAGATTCCCTTCATCATTCTTTATGGGGCCAATATGATCTGACCTCCCTCTTTTACTATTTACTGTATATACTTACAGAATTTCTTGGGATTTTTTTCATGATGAACCCTCAGCCTTATATTTTTTGAAGGCCTTCT
The DNA here is from genome assembly GCF_042186555.1 of Aquarana catesbeiana. Lineage (NCBI taxonomy): Eukaryota > Metazoa > Chordata > Amphibia > Anura > Ranidae > Aquarana > Aquarana catesbeiana. The sequence continues at coordinate 123,143,315 of NC_133327.1, forward strand.
CCTTTGCTTTTATATGCATTTTTACGTTGGAGTCACCCAGGACTTTTATTAGCTCTTTTAAATTTAGTTCCCAGTGGGATGCCCCTTATTTAATATGCTCTTAAAGCACACCCATTTTTCCTCCATGTTCTTTATTCCTAGGATTTTATCCCATTTAATATCTTCTAGCAAGGAACGTAGTTTATGGAAGTTGGCTTTTTTGAAATTCAGTGTCTTTGTATTTCTCTTAGATTTCCTATTTGTGCGATTTATACTGAAACGAATTGACCTGTTATCGCGTATTTCCTAAATTGCCTCGTATTTCCACATCTGTGATCAAGTCTGTATTGTTGGTAATCAGTAGGTCTAGTAACGCTTTGTTTCTAGTTGGTGCATTTACCATCTGACCCATGAAATTGCCCTGCAAGACACTTAGGAAATGGCGAGCTTAAATGCGCTCCTTCCGCCCAGTCTATGTCTGGATAATTAAAATCCCCCATTATAATGACACTTCCCATCATTGTCACCATTCCAAACTGTGATAGGAGGTCCGCCTGCCCCTCTTCCCTCTGGTTGGGGGGCCTATAGCATACTCCCAGTATTACTTTCCCATTGGTTTCCTCCCTTTGCAGCTCTACCCATAAGGATTCCACCTCCTCCTTTTCTCCATTAGCGATGTTGTCCCTCACATTCACTTGTACATTGTTTTTGATATACAGGCATACCCCTCCCCCTTTTTTACCCTCCCTATCTCTGCAATATAGGGAATACCCTTGAATGGTTGCCAGCCAATCATGACAGCTGTTGAACAAAGTCTCTGAAATTCCCACAAAATCGAAATCTTCCTCGTACAATAGCAGCTCTAGTTCTCCCATCTGGTCTGCCGGACTCCTGGCATTGGTGAACATGCCACATAGTTTAGCCCGGACGCATACTATCTCCTTATTTGGTGTTCTGAGGTTGCAAATAGGACTTGTTACTGTACTGTTCGAGTTTAGGGGCTTTCGTCGACCTACCACTAATGCCCCCAATACTACCCTCTGGAATTTGTTCAGCACTGGCTATCTCTACCTCTGGACCCTCCCCCCTTCGCCTAGTTTAAAAGCCCCCCTTTTTGGCCATCTTCTCTCCCAGCCGATCTGCACCTTCCCCATTTAGGTGCAGTCCGTCCCTGCTACCAGTAGTATTTCTGAGAATACTACCTTGGAGGTCCTATTCCTCAATTTAACTCCTAAGTCCCTAAAATCTTTTTTTAGGACACTCCATCTTCCTCTGACTTTGTCGTTGGTGCCAATGTGCACCATGACAGTCGGGTCTTCCCCAGCCCCTCCCAGTGATCTGTCCACCAGATCCGTAATGTGCCGAACCCGAGCACCCGGTAGACAACATACAGTTCGGCGCTTCAGGTCCTTGTGACAGAGTGCCCTCTCTGTCCTTCTGAGAATTGAGTCCCCTACCACCAAAATCTGCCTTTCCTTTCCCTTGGCTTTACTCCCACCCTCACTGGAGGAGTGATTCCTCTGGCAGCTAGGGGCATTACTCTGCTCCAGCAATGCCGGTCTCTGACTGGTTCACCAATGTCATGCAACGGGGCATACTTACTGGGATGTTCCAACCCAGGATCGCCCTCCCTGACTCTTTCCCCTGCTCTGGTGCCTGCATCTCTTTATCTCCACCCGCCTCTGTACTGGCCCTCTGCTGGCACCTGCTGGGTACGATCCCAACTCTCCTTTAGTATGAAGAGTCTTCTCAGTGTTGACAGCTGCTTCCCTAGATTTGTTGATGGCCCTCTGCTGCATGTGCAGCAGTTGCAGCATTGCCAAAGTCGAGTTCCACCTGGTGGGCATGTCCTAAATCAGGCAGTTTACGAGCAGGTGGAATTCCAGCTGAATTTCAGCCAACGGGGCAGGTGGAATTCCCGCTGAATTTCAGCCAACCGAGCATTGGCTGTGCATGACCACCTGAAATGGCTACAGACTCTTCTGGCCTGCTTTTGCAGCTCTTCCAACCCTGGGTACCTATTTAGGAAACACTGCACCACCAAATTGAAGACATGTGCCAGGTGTCAACTTTCCCTGTCTAAGGGCGGACAGGAGGCTTATGCCATTATCAAAGACAAAGATGTGGGGGGTACACCCTAAAAGATGCAGTAAAGATGGTGTGTGCTGTAATATTTTGTTCTGTTTATGCCATTGTCACACGCCACCATTCCTGGCTCCAACTGGCATGGCGTGAACCACCTCTGGGCCTGTCCCCGCAGAGCTGCAAGAATCTCTGCTCCAGTGTGGTTCCTGTCCACTAGACACACCAGTTGAAGCACTGAATGGCACCTTTTAGCCTGACTCATTGAACAGCCCTTGAACGCTTAGGGGGTACTTGTGGTTCATAGGGCAATTCAGTAGAGGAGGGCATGGAAGTGGATGAGGGGGAGGTAGGGCTGACAAATCTGGCATCATCACCACTAGCTGTATGGAGATGTGGGGGTACAACAAGCTGCAGCACTGAGCCCTGTCCTGCATCTTTCCGAGTTGCAAGCAGAGTTACCCAGTGTGCTGTGAACAAAACATATCGCCTCTGACCATGCTTGCTAGACCAGGTGTCAGCAGTAACATGGACTTTGCGGCTGACTGCCTTGCCCAACGACACCACAACATTGCCTTTCACGTGATGGTACAGAGCTGAAATGGCCTTGCGTGAAAAGAAATACAGTGCCTTGCAAAAGTATTCACCCCCTTGGCATTTTTTGTGTTTTGTTGCCTCACAACCTGGAATTAACATGGATTGTTTGAGGATTTGCATCATTTAATTTACAAAACATGCCCACAACTTTTAAGATGTTTTTTTTTTATTGTATAGCAAACAACAAATAGGACAAAATAATGTGCATAACTATTCACCCTCCTAAAGTCAATACTTTGTAGAGCCACCTTTTGCGGCTATCACAGCTCCAAGTCACTTTGAGTAAGTCTCTATGAGCTTGCCAAATCTTACCACTGGGATTTTTGCCCATCCCTCCTTGCAAAACTGCTCCAGCTCCTTCAAGTTGGATGGTTTGCTCTTATGAACATCAATCTTTAAGTCTGACCACAGATTTTCTATTGGATTGAGGTCTGGGCTTTGACTAGGCCATTCCAACACCTTTACATGTTTCCCCTCAAACCACTCGAACCTCCATCCTAGCCTCAAATCACACAGAGTGGTACAGGTTTTGCTCAAGAATATCCCTGTATTTAGCACCATCCATTTTTCCCTCAACTCTGACCAGTTTCCCAGTCCCGACTGCTGAAAAACATCCCCACAGCAAGGTGCTGCCACCACCATGTTTTATTGTAGGGATGGTGTTCTTTGGGTGATGTGATGTGTTGGGTTTGCGCCAGACATAGCGTTTTCTTTGATGGCCAAAAAGTTCAATTTTAGTCTCATCAGACTAGAGCACCTTCCTCCATACATTTTGGGAGTCTCCCACATGCCTGTTTGCAAACTCAAAACGTGCCATTTTGTTTTTTGCTGAAAGTAATGGCTTTCTTCTGGCCACTCTGCCATAAAGCCCAACTCTATGGAGCATACGGCTTATTGTCGTCCTATGTGCAGATACTCCAGTCTCTGCTGTGGAACTCTGCAGCTCCTCCAGGGTTAACTTAGGTCACTGTGCTGCCTCTCTGATTAATGCCCTCCTTGCCTGGTCCGTGAGTTTTGGTGTGCGGCCGTCTCTTGGCAGGTTTGCTGTCGTGCCATGTTCTTTCCAATTGGTTATGACAGATTTGATGGTGCTCCTAGGGATCATCAAAGATTTGGATATTTTTTTATAACCTAACCCTGACTTGTACTTCTCAACAACATTGTCCCTTACTTGTTTGGAGAGTTCCTTGGTCTTCGTGGCAGTGTTTGGTTAGTGGTGCCGCTTGCTTAGGTGTTGCAGCCTTTGGGGAAGCCTTTCAAAAAGGTGTGTGTATATGTAATGACAGATCGTGTGACACTTAGATTACACACAGGTGGACATCATTTCACTAATTATATGACTTCTAAAGGTAATTGGTTGCACCAGAGCTTTTTATGGGCTTCATAACAAAGGGGGTGAATACATATGCACATGCCAATTATCAGTTTTTTATTTCTGAAAAATAGTTTTATGCATATATTTTTCTAATTTTACTTCACCAACTTAGACTACTGTGTTCTGATCTATCACATATAATTCAGATTAAAAAAACATTGAACTAAATGCTGTAATGTAACAAAATAGGTAAAAAGCCAAGGGGTGAATACTTTTGCAAGGCACTGTAGCGACTGGGAACCTGCCATTGTGGTACAGCACATTCTGCAAATTCACAGAAGGGGGCAGAATCCACCAGATGGAAAGGCAGTTGTAGAGCCAGCAGCTTTGATAAGCTTGCATTTAGACACTGGGCATGTGGGTGGCAGTGACTGTTTTTTTTCGCTGCAACAGATAGGGCAGAGAAATTTGACAGCTATAGTCTACAGCTGGTGGTGTGCTGCTGGCAGATGTGCTGCAAGGACCTGGGACACCCTGCGCTATACCATCATCCCTATCAGTGGGGGCTGCTGAGAGGTCATGAGGTATAGCGGGGCAGACTGAGGTGAGTAAGGACGAGGAACCAATTTCTGCCCCTTTTGTATGGCTTTCAGGTGCTCTTGCCAATGGCCTGAGTGTTGGGAGGTTAAATGCCTTGTCAAGCATGTGGTACCCAAATGGCTGGTGTTTTTGCCAAGCTTGATGTGTTTGAGACAAAGTTTGCAAATTGCAACAGTGTGATCTGTTGCACATGTGATAAAAAAAGGCCCAGACAGCTGAGCTGTGGGAAGTGGGGTGGGAAATAACAGCTCCACAATGTGATGGAATAGGGTGGCTGCTCTCTACTCTTCCATGATGGCTGCCTCGTTGGGGTTGTGCCTCACCCTCACTTTCCTCCTCTGCTCTGACACCAAGGTCGCGTCAACGACCTCATCATCATCATCTCCTCCATCCTCAATACCACTGGAGACAACTTGGCAATACGCTGCGGCTGGAGGAACATGACTGCCAATTTGTGTACCAGTGTTCTCCCCCCTCAATGCAAAGTGGTGTTTGGTGCGCTTTAACTTAAGTACTCACTACTATACAGACAAACTCCACTGATACACTATATTATACTGCAGTAAAACTGCAATGACGCACTGCAATATACTGCGTCAAACGTGCACTAACACACAGAAATGTACTGGGTTAAACGGAAGGCAACGCACCACAATATACAGCGTTAAACTTGCATTAACGCACTGAACTAGATAACAGCTCCACAATGTGATGGAATAGGGTGGCTGCTCTCTATTCTTTCATGATGGCTGCCTCGTTGGGGTTGTGCCTCACCCTCACTTTCCTCCTCTGCTCTATCTGGCACCCAAGTCGTGTCAATGACCTCATCGTCATCATCTCCTCCATCCTCAATACCACTGGAGACAACTTGGCAATACGCTGTGGCTGGCGAACATGACTGCCAATTTGTGTACTAGTGTTCTACCCTCTCTGTAGGCTCATGTTCCTGACTTCCTCAACCTCAACCCCAGAACCAACATCTGAATCAAGTAATGGCTGTGCATCCTCAAGGAACAAGTGGCTGACACTGTGTTCAAATAACTCAGCTGACTCCTTCGTGCCTGATGCTGGGGCTATGGCAGGAATAGCTGTGGACAAGGAGGCAGGTTTAGCCACTCTGGCAGCTGCAGTGGACTGTGCACCAGTCTCTGCTTGGGTGACACGGAGGAAGAGGATGGTTTGGTAAGCCAGTCCACAACCTCCTCTGCATGCTGTGGCTGGATAGCATGGGCAACATCACTAAACTGAGGAAATGATGCCCTGCCCGAGGACTGACCACTTCCACCTTGCCTGTGGACACATACACTGCTGGCCCCCTCACAGTGCCATGGGAACGTCTGCCTCTCCTTGTTGTCCTCCCAGACATGATGGGGGGGTGCTTATTAACACAATGTAATATAGATGTGGAAATGTATACGTGGATGCACTTTAATCAATGCAAAGTGGTGTTTGGTGCGCTTTAACTTAAGTACTCACTACTACACAGACAAACTCCACTGATACACTATATTATACTGCATTAAAACTGCAATGACGCACTGCAATATACTGCGTTAAACGTGCACTAACACATAGAAATGTACTGGGTTAAACAAAAGGCAACGCACCGAAATATACAGCGTTAAACTTGCATTAACGCACTGAACTATACTGCGTTAAACGTAAGATAACGCACTGAAATGTATTGCATTAACCACTTGACAACTGGGCACTTAAACCCCCTTCCTAACCAGACCAATTTTCAGCTTTTGGTGCTCTCACATTTTGAATGACAATTACTCAGTCATGCAACACTGTATCTATATGAAATTTTTGTCCTTTTTTTCACACAAATGGAGCTTTCTTTTGGTGGTATTTAATCACCGCTGGGTTCTTTATTTTTTGCGCCGTAAAAGAAAAAAGACCGAAAAATCTGTAAAAAAATACATTTTTCTTCATTTCTGTTATAATATTTTGCAAATTAGTAATTTTTCTTCATATATTTTGGCCAAAATTTATACCGCTACATATCTTTGGTAAAATTAACCCAAATCGGTGGATATTATTTGGTCTTTGTGAAAGTTATAGAGTCCAAAAGCTATGGTGCGAATATCTGAAAATTGATCACACCTGAATTACTGACGGCCTATCTAATTTCTTGAGACCCTAACATTCCAGAAAAGTACAAATACCCCCCAAAAGACCCCTTTTTGGAAAGAAGACATTCCAAGGTATTTAGAAAGATGCATGGTGAGTTTTTTGAAGTTGTCATTTTTTCCCACAATTCTTTGCAAAATCAAGGTTTTTTTTTTTACTTTTTTTTTTCCCACAAAATTGTCATATTAGCAGGTTATTTCTCACACACCGCATATGCATACCACAAATTACACCCCAAAACACGTTCTACTATTACTCCCGAGTATGGCGATACCACATGTGTGAGACTTTTACACAGCGTGGCCACATACAGAGGCCCAACATGCAGGGGAGCACCTTCAGGCGTTCTGGAGCACCCAGCCCAATTCTGACATTTCTCTCCTACATGTAAAAATCATCATTTATTAGCTAGAAAATTACATAGAACCCCAAAACATTATATATGTTTTTTTAGCAAAGACCCTAGAGAATACAAAGGCGGTCGTTGCAACTTTTTATTTCGCACGGTATTTGCGCAGCAATTTTTTTAACGCGTTTTTTTTTGGAAAAAAAATGTTTTGTGCTTTACAAAAACCAAAACAGTAAAGTTAGCCTAATGTTTTTGCATAATGTGAAAGATGAAGTTACGCCGAGTAAATAGATACCCAACATGTCACCTTTCAAAATTGCACGCGCTTGTGGAATGGCGGCAAACTTTGCTACTCAAAAATCCCCATAGGCGACGCTTTAAAATTTTTTACTGGTTACATGTTTTGAGTTACAGAGGAGGTCTAGGGCCCAAATTATTGCTCTCGCGTTCGCTTCTGCATGCGAGCACACAGGGACAGGGGCGCTTTAAAAAATTTTTTTTTTTTTTTTATTGTTCATTTTACTTTATTTATTTTAGTTTGATGCTTTTTTCCAAAAAAAAAAAATTTTGACCACTTTTATTCCTATTACAAGGAATATAAACATCCTTGTAATAGGAATATGGCATGACAGGTCCTCTTTACAGTGAGATATGGGGTCAATAAGACCCCACATCTCACCTCTAGGCTGGGAAGCCTGAAATTAAAAAAAAAAAAAACGATCCTGGCATTCGATCGTAGCGGTGAGTCGGTAGAAGCACGGGAGGGGGGGACATCCGCTCTCGCCTCCCGTAAGAACGATCAAGCAGTGGAACAGCTGCTATGATCGTTCTCATGGTGTAGGGAATCGCCGGCTGAAAAAGCTGATAGCTGAATGATGCCTGTAGCTGCAACCATCATTCAGATATCCCCGCACAAAGTCAAGGATGTTGTATGACGGCCGGCGGGCGGGAAGTGGTTAAAACGCTTTTTTTTTTTTTAACACAAAGTTGTCCATTTATACAATATTTCTACCAGATAACATGTACATTCCAAAAATGACACCCCAAAATAGATTCTCCTGCTCCTCCTGAGTACGGCGATACCACATGTGTGAGACTTCCACAGCCTGGCCACATACAGAGGGCGAGTACAGCTGAGCATGGCTCAGCATGGCAGGGTATGGCGGAGTATGGCAGGGTATTGCGGAGTATGGCGGGGTATTGCGGAGTATGGCGGGGTATTGCGGGGGCATGGCAGATTATGGCGGGGGGCATTGCAGAGTATGGCGGGGGGCATTGCAGAGTATGGCGGGGGGCATTGCAGAGTATTGTGGGGGCATTGCAGAGTATTGCACAGCATTGCAGAGTATTGTGGGGGCATTGCAGGGTATTGCACAGCATTGCAGAGTATTGTGGGGGCATTGCAGAGTATTGTGGGGGCATTGCAGAGTATTGCACAGCATTGCAGAGTATTGTGGGGGCATTGCAGAGTATTGCACAGCATTGCAGATTATTGTGGGGGCATTGCAGAGTATTGCACAGCATTGCAGAGTATTGCACAGCATTGCAGAGTATTGTGGGGGTATTGCAGAGTATTGCACAGCATTGCAGAGTATTGTGGGGGTATTGCAGAGTATTGCACAGCATTGCAGAGTATTGTGGGGGTATTGCAGAGTATTGCACAGCATTGCAGAGTATTGTGGGGGCATTGCAGAGTATTGCACAGCATTGCAGAGTATTGTGAGGGCATTGCAGAGTATTGCACAGCATTGCAGAGTATTGCACAGCATTGCAGAGTATTGTGGGGGTATTGCAGAGTATTGCACAGCATTGCAGAGTATTGTGGGGGTATTGCAGAGTATTGTGGGGGTATTGCAGAGTATTGCACAGCATTGCAGAGTATTGTGGGGGTATTGCAGAGTATTGTGGGGGTATTGCAGAGTATTGCACAGCATTGCATAGTAGTGAGGGATGGCTGAGCATGGATGGATGGATGTCTCTGTGCAGCGCTGTGGGCACTACACATACAGCCCACAGCACTGCAGACATCCATCCATCCCCCTCCCCGCTCACTGTGTACCGGTCGGTACACAGGAGGGGAGGAGAGGAACCGGCGTCATCAGATGACGCCGGTCGGTTTACATGTGATCGCGCCGTCATTTGACGGCGCGATCACATGGTAAACGGCCGCGATTAGCGGCCATTTACCGGGATCCGTGATGCGCCGGGTGCAAAGATAACACACTGAAATATGGAAGATAACACACTGAAATATACGGCTTTAAACTTGCAGTAACGCACTTAACTGTACTGCATTAAGCGGAAGATAACGCACGAATATATAAAGCGGTAAACTTGCAGAAACGCACTGAACTGTACAGCATTAAACTTGCAGCAATGCACTGAAATATACTGTGTTAAGTGTGCAGTAACGCAGAGAAATGTACTGCATTAAACGGCATGTAACACAATGAAATATACGGCGTTAAACTTGCAGTAACACAATCAAAATCACTGTGTTAAACAGTCGCTACACTCACACTGACTGAACTATGCCTACATTCACACTAATGTAAAGATAAACGGTGGTTGCACTACACTCACACTGATTGAACTATCCCTACATTCACACTAATGTAAAGATGAATGGTCGCACTACACTCACACTGAACTATCCCTAGATTCACACTAAACTGATATTATACACTGACAATAGAATCAGAACCGCACACTATAGCACACTGTCTAATAGCACTGAACAAAGCCCTGTTATATCTCTCTCCATGCCAATATCACACTGAAAATGGGCGCTAATAAAATAATACATTTTATAGTGTGGGGCAGGACGAACAGCAATGAGCCATGATTGGATAGAGTCATCATGACAGCATCCAATCATGACTCTGACAGTGCTCTGTGCCCTGATTGGGCAAAGCTTTCAATGCTTCAGCCAATCAGGGCTTTAAATGCACTGGGCTGAACAAATGGTCGAACGCCCTGATAATTCTGTTGTTCCGTAAACGTGCGAACAGCCAATGTGGGGCCGAACTCATGCTCAAGCCGAACCATTCGCCTAATCCTTACAGGAGACCCCAGACAGGTGGCTTGAGCTGATGATATTAACATCTGCTATGAGTCTCAGTGTGAAGCAGTCATTGTTGGTAATGGGGCATCTAGGCCCTAAACATTGATCCCGGGCCTAGATTCCCAGAGTCTGTATGTTTTGGGGAGATATGAACTTGAATCTGAAACAAGACCACTCCAAGAGTCCCCCAGGCATTCACCTCCCAAAGAGTAGTGTTCCCTTAAAAGCCAGGGCCCATAGTCAGTGGGTAAGAGGCCACCCTGCAGTCCCCTTCAAAAGCCCCTGTCCTGGCTGGGAGATATTTTAAATAATGTGTATATCTAATGTTAAAGTGCAATGGAATAAAATGAAGGATAAAATACGCATAGTGGAACGACCATCCGCTATGTATAAAGGGGACTACGCCTGACTAACAAAGGAATTAATGTCCCACTCGACATTCATCCCATAGGGCGAATAGGTCCGTAGCTCAAATATCCAGTAAGTCTCGAGTTTGGAGACACCCCGAACTCGAGATTCACTCCTCAAATTGGCAACAAATTTATCAATCACAAGAAATTGGGTCTCGATTATGGTGCATCAGATAGTGTCGTGGGACTGTATGGTTAGTCTTGCCTGCCTGAATGTTGATGAGGTGCTCACCAACTCAAACAGAAAAGGTTCTTTTAGTGCGAGGACATGTTATGAGATATGCTACATATTGCGTGGCGCAGATAGTGAAATTTTTCATAGGGTATGTGCATTGGGTGACTGTAGATTGAAAATTCTCAGTTTTTCGTCTACCGTTTGTATTGTGGAAACATACCTTGCATTTCTTGCATGGAAAGAAACCTTTGCAATTCTGAAAAAAAGGCGTATTTTTAGGTGGATCAGAAATATTGGGGGCAATTTGTCCTTGGATGGATCTGGCACCCCTAAACACGATTCCTGCTTGTTCCGGAAGGACAGGACCCAGGAGGCCATCATTTCGAAGGACCCCCCCAATGTTTTTTAATAATATTTCGGATTTGTCTGGCTTGAACCGAATAGGTGGTAAAAAAAGACCACCTAAATTTGTCATTGTTAGTCTTCCTCGAATTGGTAGCTAATAAGGACTGTTCGTCTATAGACGCAACCCTTTGTATTTCAGCATCCAATTCAATTGAAGTATAGCCTTTTTCCATAAACCTGTTTTTCAGGGTTTGAGATTGAATAAGATAATCAGCCTCATTGGTGCAGTTACGTCGCAGTTGGAGGAATTGGCTGCGAGGCACAGATTTTAACCACTGTGGGTGGTGGCAACTATCCACTGGGATGTACCCATTTCAATCCGCAGATTTAAAATATGTCCTAAACTCTAAAAGTTGGTTATGAACATTGATTTCCAGATCTAGAAAATGTATGGAGGTAAAACTAGCTTCATAAGTTAGCTTAATACCCCGATCATTAGAGTTCAAATGAGCCATAAATTCCTGTAGGGAGAGAAGGTCACCCTTCCATAGGAGGAGGATGTTGTCTACATAACGAGCCCAAAGGGCCACTTCTGGCCTTCCGGATGCATAGACAACATCCTCCTCCCATTTGGCCATGAAGAGGTTGGCCAGGCTGGGGGCAAACTTGACCCCCATGGCCACACCTCTTATTTGTAAATAAAAATTATCATGAAGCCAAAAATAACAATGGGTCATTGCGAATCTGAGAAGGTCCATAATAAAGTTGCGCTGTATTGGTGGTAAGGAAACATCTTGAGACAAATAATATTCTACTGCAGCAAATCCGAGATCATGGGGGATGCAGGTATATAAGGCCGAAACATCGGCCGTAACCAAAATCATACCTTCCTGGTAAGAGATGGATTCCAATAATCTGATGGTATCTCCCGTATCTTTGATGAAAGAAGGCATGCGGCGAACAAGCGGTTGCAAGTGATAATCAATGTATTGGCCTATCCTTGATGTGACCGAATCAATCCCGCTGACTATAGGTCTGCCAGGGGGATTGACTGGGTCTTTGTGTAGCTTGGGCAGATAGTATATAGCAGGAATGCGAGGAGCAGCTGGTATAAGGTAGCTACTTTCTTTCTTGTCAAGGATCCCTAAGGCCTCTTTCACACGGATGATCCGTATGTCCGTTTTTCATCCATCCGTTTTCGGATGAAAAACGGACATACAGTCATCCCTATGGAGCGTCGGATGTCAGCGGTGACATGTCCGCTGACATCCGACCCGCTCCGATCCGAAAAGTGTAACGGAGGAAAAACCTACTTTTTCCTCCGTTTTCGGATCGGATCGGATGACGACGGACACTACGGACCGTCATCATCCGATCCCCCCATAGGGGAGAGCGGCGCTCTGACAGGTCCGTCGCTGCACAGTGTGCAGCGATGCACCTGTCATCTTCCTGCTCAGCGGGGATCGGCGGAGCTATCCCCGCTGAGCAAGCGGATGTTCACGGGGCGGATCATGACTGATCTGCCCCGTGTGAAAGAGGCCTAAAGCAGAACCTTCTTTGACCAACTGGGATAGGGCCCTTTTATATGTAGTAGTAGGATCCACGTGGATGCGACTATAAGTAGTCGAATCATCAAGAATCTTATACATTTTACAAACATATTTTTCTTTGTCCAAAACTACTATGGCTCCCCCTTTGTCAGCTGGGCGAACAATCAAATCTTTGCGTTCGCAAAGTAATTTTAAGCCTTTTTTGAGGTTAGGCTCCAAATATGTTTTTCTAATGGGTAAAGCGTCTAAGTCAGATAAAACTAAGCTATTTTATCCTTCACTTTATTACATTGCACTTTAACATTTGATATACACATTATTTAAAATATCTTCCAGATTTTTGTTGTTACTCTACAAGTCAGGGAAGTTCTTCTATCCATTTATCCCTCTTTTTTTCATTCATTTCACACATTTTTTCATCACTCATTCTTATATACACGTGTAGTATCACACGAGCCCTATAGAGGATTCTCTAGTGTACTATTACTGTCCGGCATAACGCCGATGTTCACATATTTTACTTTGTCTTTTTAGACTGTTTCAGTTATATTTTACATTTTTTGTTTGCAGTGGTGATATGCGTTTAGTTGAGGTCCTACACGGGTGACACCGTGGGATGCTGCGGCGATTGTCCGCTATGGCTTCTGGGTGTCCCCTGGCTAGGACTCATAACACACATACAGAATGCCACTATGTTACGTGCCCGGCGCACTGTCCTGGCTGGGCCGTCCTATGGGGCTTTTCCATTGGCTCCCTGAGATCATGTGACTCTGTCAGGTGATAGGTCACGTGTTCTTTTGTTTTGATCCTCGTATATCGTGTCAGTCCACTGCACGCAATTGCGCAGGGCAGACGCTGCAACCCACGTGACCGCGTCGGATGAGACGTGGTCATGTGACCTTTTGTTTACTTCTTTGTACGGCGGAGGAGCACGCCTTCCACGTGTGTGACTCCTAGCAGCTCCAATTGGGCATAGATGTCTACAGCTCCACCGAGATTCAATTTTCGTGGGCTTTTCACATGTGCTACCATTATTACCATCTCTTCACTTTGTCATCTATTGGCTATCAGACATAGGCCTTCTTTTCATTGGTTGGAGGGTCTCATTGGATACCTTTTGGCAAACAGCTGATTCCTCTCTGCCCTATCACCAGCCGATCTATCATGTGGCCAATTTATTCATGTTTGATTGGTTGTATTATTTGTGTAGTTTTTATATATATATTGTAACAGTGTAGGGGATGAGTTTGATGCCCCAGTTGAAGTCCAATTGGACGAAACGCGTCGGACAAGCTACACTCTTCCCTACACTTGATTTTATTTATTTACGTGATCACGCTATTTTAACTGTTTTTGGGTTATTGGTGTTACCCAATAAATATACCATTTGATCTGCACCATTGGCGCACTTTATACATTTTTTTCGAGCTTTACACACTTCCGGGACTTCCATGAGGTTGGGATATTCCATCTTTCCCCTCGGTCTCCCCGGACTGGTAGTCTTGGTTGGCAGAACAGAGGAGGGATTACCCTTGAGATCCGGGGTTCCTTGGACAATTACTTCCATCTTGGATCTCTAAGCCAGTCTGATTCGGTGTCACCGGCATCCGAATCCACCGTCTCTGGTAAGCGTATTGCATCTGTTTCCTGTTCAAGATCTTTATGCTGATGAAATACAGACCTGAAGATTTTCCATTCATGTTGGACTCACTATATATTTTTTATTATGGGACTATAATTTTATTGAGGTTCAATTGACACTTCATTCAACTATTGAACTATATTTATTTATTCTATCACACTTATTTATATTTCAGTGGGTCATTTCTACTGATCATTTCATCACCTTTCAGTTCGTTTATTATTAGCGCTACATTTACTTACTATAACTTCCCATAGACTAAGATGAAAGTGAACACTAAGCATTAGAGGATCTCCCAAGTGTAAGCTGTTGTAAACAAAGTTACTAACTGCACCCTTAAATAACTGGAAAACCACATGAACTCTTTTTTGAAAACGTACTAAATCTGAATCGACAAATTACTTTTCTTCTTATGCATAAAATGGAAATTGATTTGTTGCTCATAGCACCCAATTTGATTTCAGTTTTAATTTTTCTAGTGTGAGGATTAGAGAACAAAATCAAGCATTTGATTGGTTGCTGTGGGCAATACATTTACTTTTGGTTTTCTCTAGTGCTAATGCATAAAGCTTTGTGTCTTTTTCTGTCCCAGGAAGGCACCAGACGATGACATTGTAAGCTTGATTGGGCAGGGAAATTGGGCTTTAATAATGCTTTGCACAGTGCTGAATAAAAAAGTCTATAGGGTGTATAAACTAGAAAATAAATATTAATTACTTTTTCTTACAATGAGTCATGCTGTGCTTATTTTGCCAGTCTTATGCTAGAAAATTAACAAACGATGAAAGGAATTAGCAGGGCTCTTGCACGCAATATTTGCTTTATTTTTTTTAATTACGTTTTGAAAAACGTAAAAAAATATGAATCATTCAGCAACAGACTTTAAGGTCATTGACAACACCTATGTTTGTGGCTAAACTGACCTGATCTGTTCTTCCAGTGTAATCAGCATCTCTTGGACTAGAAAGTGAGGACACACCTGGTTATAATACTAAGGCCCCTTTCACACTGTTGCGCTTTTGTCATGCTTTTCCAGGATGACAAAAGCACATGAAAACTATTTCCCATTAAATCCTATTTAACTGTTTACACTGCAGGTGCGCTTTGCTTTGAAAACTCCTACATGCTGCATCGTTGGTGCAGTTTTTCAAAAGTAAACTAAAAAGGCCCCTTCCATTGTAAGTCAATGGCAACATATCAAAAGTGCATCAGTGTGAAAGGGCCCTAATACCGATAGTTAAATGCAACCACAGTTTTCCAGTTAGTCTGGTTTTGATAAAATATTAATTGCTGAAAAAACTGTTGATAAAAGGTGATTGTGGCTTGATCTAGATGATTTTGGCCACATCAATGTTTATGTGTTTAAGTATCAGCAGACCTCAGCATTCCCCTACCTGATCATATTTGGGAAAACAGTTGGTTGGTTGGGATTATTTGCATGGGTCATTGCACAAAAGCATGTTTGTTAACCCCTTGGAGCCAACGCCTCCTGGCCCTTTTATGGGTTTAGGATGCTGGGAGGTAGGGTTTATGATCATGTGACCGCCATGGTTGGCTGTCATGATGGTCACATGATCAGAAAGCTGCTTGTAATCAGGAGTTTCTTGTTAGCTGACGATAACTATGCTGGGAGCACACTCCCGGCACAGCTGTATTTGCACTAATGCACACAAATATGCAGTCGCTCGGTGCCAAGGCCCACCCACGGAGAGGCCACTGTTTGCGTGCGGCCAGCGCCAAGAGGTTAATGCTCCAGCAGACTAACATCGGCAAGGTCCCTTGCTGGCACCAACATCTTCTCCCTGGCTTCTTCCAGGTGCATGCACAGGTGTCATTCATCCCAGTACACAGTGCCAGAGAAGCAAACTGACCTGCATGTCTTGTGCACAATAAAGAGCCTGCCTGTTCGTAAGTTTATTTATTTATTTATTTGTTTATTTATTTATTTTTTGCCTTTAGTCTTGCTTTAAAGCTCAACTCCAGGCAAATACAGCCAGGTCCATAAATATTGGGACATCAATAGAATTCTAATCTTTTTGGCTCTATACACCACCACAATGGATTTGAAATGAAACAAACAAGATGTGCTTTAACTGCAGACTTTCAGCTTTAATTTGAGGGTATTTACATCCAAATCAGGTGAACGGTGTAGGAATTACAACAGTTTGTCTATGTGCCTCCCACTTTTTAAGGGACCAAAAGTAATGGGACAATTGGCTGCTCAGCTGTTCCATGGCCAGGTGTGCGTTATTCCCTCATTATCCTATTTACCAGGAGCAGATAAAAGGTCCAGAGTTCATTTCAAGTGTGCTATTTGCATTTGGAATCTGTTGCTGTCAACTCTCAATATGAGATCCAAAGAGCTGTCACTATCAGTGAAGCAACCCATCATTAGGCTGAAAAAACAAAACAAACCCATCAGAGAGATAGCAAAAACATTAGGTGTGGCCAAATCCTTAAAAAGAAAGAATGCACTGGTGAGCTCAGCAACACCAAAAGACCCGGAAGACCACGGAAAACAACTGTGGTGGATGACCAAAGAATTCTTTCCCTGGTGAAGAAAACACCCTTCACAACAGTTGGCCAGATCAACAACACTCTCCAGGAGGTAGGTGTATGTGTGTCAAAGTCAACAATCAAGAGAAGACTTCACCAGAGTGAATACAGAGGGTTCATCACAAGATGTAAACCATTGGTGAGCCTCAAAAACAGGAAGGCCGGATTAGAGTTTGCCAAACAACAATTAAAAAAGCCTTCACAGTTCTGGAACAACTTCCTATGGACAGATGAGACCAAGATCAACTTGTACCAGAGCGATGGGAAGAGAAGAGTATGGAGAAGGAAAGGAACTGCTCATGATCCAAAGCATACCACCTCATCAGTGAAGCATAGTGGTGGTAGTGTCATGGCGTGGGCATGTATGGCTGCCAATGGAACTGGTTCTCTTGTATTTATTGATGATGTGACTGCTGACAAAAGCAGCAGGATGAATTTTGAAGTGTTTTGGGCAATATATCTGCTCATATTCAGCAAAATGCTTCAGAACTCATTGGACGACGCTTCACAGTGCAGATGGACAATGACCCGAAGCATACTGCGAAAGCAACCAAAGAGTTTTTTAAGGGAAAGAAGTGGTAAGTTATGCAATGGCCAAGTCAATCACCTGACCTGAATCCGACTGAGCATGCATTTCACTTGCTGAAGACAAAACTGAAGGGAAAATGCCCCAAGAACAAGCAGGAACCGAAGACAGTTGCAGTAGAGTCCTGACAGAGCATCACCAGGGATGAAACCCAGCGTCTGGTGATGTCTCTGCGTTCCAGACTTTAGGCTGTATTTGACTGCAAAGGATTTGCAACCAAGTATTAAAAAGTGAAAGTTTGATGGATGATTGTTAATCTGTTCCATTACTTTTGGTCCCTTAAAAAGTGGGAGGCACATATACAAACTGTTGTAATTCCTACACCGTTCACCTGATTTGGATGTAAATACCCTCAAATTAAAGCTGAAAGTCTGCAGTTAAAGCACATCTTGTTTGTTTCATTTCAAATCCATTGTGGTGGTGTATAGAGCCAAAAAGATTAGAATTGTGTCGATGTCTCAATATTTATGGACCTGAATGTATAAAGGACACAAATTAATATAACTTTTTGTTCATGAATACATCAATAAATCTACAGTTGCACGGGTGACTAGCTCTGATGCAAATGAGAGTGGCAAAAACATGCTAATTCCTGCAGATGTTTCAGCCACCTGTGAGCGGCTAGCTGTTTTCTCTGGAACCCTGTACACTCCAATGACAGGTTAGCGATGGCTGTCCGTGACTTTCCATCCAGCCAGTGATTACAGGAGGTGATTGCTGCTGGACACACTTTGTGTGTGTCCAGCAATGATCGCCTCAGGTAATCGCTGGCTGGGCAGACAGCCACGGAAAGCTGTGACTGCCGCAGTCCTGTCAAGTGTATAAGGCTTGGTGGCCGCAGCTAGCCACTCACAGGTGTCTGAAACAGCTGTAGGAATCAGCATTTTTTACATGAATGCAATCCCTGTATTAAGGTAAAAAGTTTTTCAGTATATGTATTTCCCACCCCCAATATACTTACCTGTGCTCAATCTCAATCCAGCACTGTGCCCATCTACAGTGTCTCTCTCCTATTCTCCTTGTTCTCACAGGCTTCACTGAGAGCACTGGGGGCCATTGGCTGTCTGTTTTATGATTTCATTCTCAGACTTTATTGTACATGGAAGAATCTGTTTAGTAATTTATCTTAGAAACAGAAATCAGATTAATTTTGAATGTTTGAGTGGACTTCTCAAACAAATGCCGCTGGATACAATGGTAACACATATACCATTGTTGTAGTTCAGTTGGATCAGTCTATTGTTCTGTAACCATGGTCAAACAATAGCTTGATCTTCTGACATATATGACATATGACATAATTGATACAAAAGTGCCATCTAGAGGGAGAACTGGGGAATGTTTCTCTCATTGAAACTCAAGTATTGCGAAAGGGGCCACACCCATGTGGGGATGGTAAACTTTCCAAGTAAAAAGACAATGGCATAAGCTGACAAAAGGACTCCATAATGACTTAACATAAAGGAAGGTCTGTACCAGCCAGAAGAAGCTATACCTGAAAACGCTTTCACCTGATATCCAGCAACTGCTTATGGGTTAAGCTTGGGATCCTCGTTGACTACGGAGATCATGAAATACTTTTCAGAGTATTTCTACTGTTTACAGACCATAGTTTCTGCTTATTTGCTAGGAAGTAGGTAGCACTTTGTATCTATATCTACCAATCTTGTACTGTATTCCTAAAAATTTTAATAGTTTTGTATGTACAGCATTTTTCATTTAGTAAAAGCACATTAATATACTGCAGAGGTCTAAGCTTCCTTGCTTATAACGCAAAGTGACTTTAATTGGCACAAACAAAACATGCTGTCAGTCAAACTCTGTGATGATAGAGCTGGGGCAAGCCCTGCTGTCCGTGTCTATAGACAGAGGCAGCATGGCTTGGGATCGAGTCCAGAGGTGTGCCACAATAAGAATAGACACACCCAGAAGAGGAGTAACCAGGAGTGCTGGCAGAGGACCCGATAAGAGGAGGATCAGGGCTGCTCTGTGCAATACAGAGCAGGCAAATATAACATATTTGTAATTTTAAAAGAAAAAAAAAAATGTTGACTCAACAAACCCTTTAAAGTGCACATTAAAACTACATATATTTATAAGAAGCGTGGATAGTATCAAATACCTAATATCATTACAATACGAACATAGCTTTTGTACCTATAGCTACAATTTTATTTCCTCTACTGCTCCTTTGAGATGTTTGAGCTCACACCATAATGGCAATAAAAGATTTGTTATTTTACAATATAGTTACAGCGATCTGCTGTAGAGCAGCAGAATATTATATTTGATTCAAAAGGGCAGAGTGGCATTTGCAGGCCGAGCTGGCAGGAACATTTGACATCCCACTGATGACAGAGGATGATGCCTCTGTGTCATGCCAGCTGCCCCCCGCAAACCACGCATTGAACGGCACCTCCGCTCTTTGTCAATGAGACTGGCAGATCTAGGAGCAGGCATCAAGCCACTTGAACAGATGGATGTGAGCTCAGGCAGCCAGGAGTCCATGTATGTGCATTAAATATGAATGCGGAGGGCAGCGATCCCAGCTCCGCACCATGTTCACTGTTCCGACTTCCAGGTGCTTGTCATTGCTCATCGCTGGCCAAATTTATTTTCAGTCCACTCAGATATATTACCATACACACAGATTTCTGCCACCCCCAAGTGTGCGCTAATGTACTGTACACACTTGTACATCTCTGGAAGGCGTTCATGATGGATTGTAGTCATCATGAAGCTCTCTGTGGAGAGTAAGTTAACCCTTCATTAGTGATTGCCTGGTCTAGGGGAGAAAATATGAACACTACAATAACTTATAATGAAATATTGGGTAATAGCATTTCCCGCTATTTTATACTTACCGCCATCTGCTCGTTATTGAAGACATATATCAATATAGAACTCTAGTGCATACATAGGTTAAGAGCCAATGCTACAAAGTATAGACAATGTACTGTAGGCACAATGTAGCTGGCTATAGATATTTTTTTCTTTTTGTTGAATGAAAAACAAACGAATAGATTCCTGCATCTACACAAATGAAGTGGATAGAAGAATTCTTCCCCACCAGATCTTTGTATTCTGACAGCATGATCCAGCGCTGTCAGAATACACTGATCAATGAATGCAGGTGATTGGCTGTAGTCACTGAATGATAAAAGGTTTCTAACTTGTTAATTCAACAGGTAAGGCCACACACTAATCAAAATTTTACCTGTCCCCACTGAACCAAAAAAAGAGAGAGTCGCCCTGGGACCTTAAATGAGGTGGTCACAGTTAGCCACTGAGTAACAAGAGTAATAGCAGTATAAATGTTTAATAAAATTAATGTACATACATGGATAATATAGCATATTAGCTCAGCCAATGGATTTGCACATAATGAAGAGAATAAATAAAGTTGATACAAACGTTATACAATGCAGTATATACAAATGCACGCATCAGAAAACCTGACGTGCGTTTTGCGGGATCATTGCTCGCTCATCAGGGGTGGATGCGTATGAGATGTATCTAAATATACAAAAAGATGTGTCACAGTGGTAAATGTAAGAACAATGGCAGAATGGGCCAGAGCAAAAGGGCCCAATACTTATCAATGAACGAAAACCAGAGTTTCGATTGCTGAACCCCCAATGGATGGCAGCAGCCAGAGTATGGCACGGGAGCTGAGGGGGAGAAGACAGACACAGGTACCCCCAGGGGGGATGCCAGGAGGCAGACATGGCATAGGTGAAGGTGAATGGTCCTAATTGTCTCAGTATGTAGCTTGATAGATATCAGCTGTAAACATCGATGTATATGTCTCAATGGTTTGCCAAATTTATTAAGATGAACATCAAGTTATATAATGTAATAATATTTTTGTATGAGAGCATGTATACTCTAGCATAAGTATATGTGTCAAGCTTTACTAAAAAAGCAAAGGGTAGTTTGTCTGGGAAAGAAACAAGGGAAAAGGTTGTGTGAAAAGCAGTGTTATAAATGAAACAAAAAAGTGCAGGGAATGCAAATAAAGCACCAGGTGAGTGCTAGGGTTTTTTCTTTCCCAGACAAACACATTTTTTCTGGATTTACTTTCTTACCCATGGTCTCTATGTCTGCTCCATTATTGGATCAGGTTAGTCCACATATGTTTCTATACAAGTAATTGTACAACTTTTGTCTACTCTGCTTTTTTAGTAAAGCTTGACACATATACTTATGCTAGAGTGTACATGCTCTCATACAAAAATATTATTACATTATATAACTTGATATTCATCTTACTAAATTTGGCAAATCATTGAGACATATACATCTATGTTTACAGCTGATATCTATCAAGCTACATACTGAGACAATAGGACCATTCACCTTCACCTATGCCATGTCTGCCTCCTGGCATCCCCCCTGGGGGTACCTGTGTCTGTCTTCTCCCCCTCAGCTTCCGTGCCATACTCTGGCTGCTGCCGTCCATTTGGGGGTTCAGCGATGGAAACTCTGGTTTTCTTTCATTGATAAGTATTGGGCCCTTTTGCTCTGGCCCATTCTGCTATTGTTCTTACATTTACTACTGTGACACATCTTTTTGTCTATTTAGATACATCTCATCCGCATCCACCCCTGATGAGAGAGCAATGATCTTGCGAAACGTGCATCGGGTTTTCTGATGCGTGCATTTTTATATACTGCATTGTATAACGTTTGTATCAACTTTATTTATTCTCTTTATTATGTGCAAATCCATTGGCTGAGCTAATATGCTATATTATCCATATATGTACACTTATTTTAATAAACATTTATACTACTATTACTCTTGTTACTCAGTGGCTAACTGTGACCACCTCATTTAAAGTCCCAGGGCGACTCGCTCTTTTTTTTGCATATGTATATAGGGATGCATATGTATATAGGGATGGAGGTGCATCACTGGTGACTGCAGACCTTTTTTTTTTGCTTCTGTCCCCACTGAACCACCCAAAATTGCAATCCATCTATGGCCAGCTAGGGATTTTAGTGCATTTTTTAAATGGGATGTAATGCTGAACCTATTGCATAGGATTTCTATTGAAATGGCCAACCCAAGGGTTTTCTTTCAATTTAGATTATAGGCCTTTAAATTGAACATTAAAGCGAGAGTAAACTCCCATTGTACATATCTACCTGTAGGTAAGTCTATAATAAGGCTTACCTATAGGTACAGTAAATATCTCCTAAACATGCACCGTTTAGGAGAAATTTACTTGTGAATGGGTCGGTGAAGTCACCGGGACATGCGCTATGAAGGAACGGCATGCCGTGCCATTCCTTCAGAGCCCTGTGCCGTGATTAGCAGCTCCCGCGCACATGTGCGGGAGTGACGTCATCTCGGTGCATCAGATGGCTGGAGGACCCAAACTCGGAAGGAAGACTGGGTGAAGATGGAAGCACTGTCAGCAGTGACAGTTTGTCACTGGAGGGCTTCATTTTGAGGTAACGCTCACATAATGTGCTAGTATGCGATGCATACTAGCACATTATGACTTTACCTTGCAGGTTTAAAAAAAGCATCACAGTTTACTACTGCTTTACACTGTATGTATGTAAACTCTAACAAAAAAATGTCTATTTGCACACCCCTCTGACATCCAACAGGCAAGATAGCTACTCCAGAGGCCAGGGGTGGGCTAGCATTTCACACAGGGCTGAGTTACTGGTTAAAAGGGGGGGTTGAGAAAGGATATTGGGCAACAGTCACTTATAACCTTTAAGTCACCAGGCCCTTCTGAGAGATCAGCCTTCTTCCTGGCTCTCTCCAGCAAGGGGTCTTCCCTGGGTCTCTTCCTTGGCAAAGCTTCCTCCAGAGCAGGCAAGACAGCTTCAGGACCACTTCGGCACACGTTAGACCCCAAAGCAGGCTATTGGGCCAAATAGCAGAGCTCCATGCAGCAGCAACGCCTTAGGCCTCAACCTAGGGAAAATGAGTGAGCACATAACCTGTCCCAAATATGTATATCCCCCCCCCCCAGCATGCACCCATGGTATAAACCTCCTACTGGATTGACTAATAAATATTCATAACTTAGTTTTGTATGTTAAATCTCATACTATGACCAGTGATACCAATGATATCTACTGGTGACAGTGAGAAGTCACAAGCCATCCGATCGTGTGTACAAGGTTTTAGTCCGGAGAACTACACAGCTTTGCCGTACAGCACAGCTTTGTCTGCTGGGGTAGTAGGCACTTGTACACTTGTACACATGAACAGATTTTCCGCAGACAAATCCCTCAGACTTTTGTCTGAAGGGCATTGGCCAGGAACTTGTCTTGCATACAAACGGCAAGGAATTGTTGGCCAACAAACATGAACATAGTGATGTACTAGACGTACTACGAGCCGATAAAGAGGAAGTTCAATTGTCATGCGCCACCATTAGGGATGAGCTTCGAGTTCGAGTCGAACTCATGTTCGACTCGAACATTGGCTGTTCGCAAGTTCACCGAACAGCGAACAATTTGGGGTGTTCGCGGCAAATTCGAATGCCGCGGAACACCCTTTAAAAGTCTATGGGAGAAATCAAAAGTGCTAATTTTAAAGGCTAATATGCAAGTTATTGTCATAAAAAGTGTTTGGGGACCTGGGTCCTGCCCCAGGGGACATGGATCAATGCAAAAAAAAGTTTTAAAAACGGCCGTTTTTTCAGGAGCAGTGATTTTAATAATGCTTAAAGTCAATCAATAAAAGTGTAATATCCCTTTAAATTTCGTACCTGGGGGGTGTCTATAGTGTGCCTGTAAAGGGGCGCATGTTTCCTGTGTTTAGAACAGTCTGACAGCAAAATGACATTTTGAAGGAAAAAACTCATTTAAAACTACCCGCGGCTATTGCATTGCCGACAATACACATAGAAGTTCATTGATAAAAACGGCATGGGAATTCCCCAAAGGGGAACCCCGAACCAAAATTAAAAAAAAAAAAATGACGTGGGGGTCCCCCTAAATTCCATACCAGGCCCTTCAGGTCTGGTATGGATATTAAGGGGAACCCCGGCCAAAATGTAAAAAAAAAAATGACGTGGGGTTCCCCCTAAATTCCATACCAGACCCTTCAGGTCTGGTATGGATTTTAAGGGGAACCCCGCGCCAAAAAAAAAAAAAAAAACGGCGTGGGGTCCCCCCAAAAATCCATACCAGACCCTTATCCGAGCACGCAACCTGGCAGGCCGCAGGAAAAGAGGGGGGGACGAGAGTGCGGCCCCCCCTCCCTCCTGAACCGTACCAGGCCACATGCCCTCAACATTGGGAGGGTGCTTTGGGGTAGCCCCCCAAAACACCTTGTCCCCATGTTGATGAGGACAAGGGCCTCATCCCCACAACCCTGGCCGGTGGTTGTGGGGGTCTGCGGGCGGGGGGCTTATCGGAATCTGGAAGCCCCCTTTAACAAGGTGACCCCCAGATCCCGGCCCCCCCCCTGTGTGAAATGGTTTCACGAAAAAAGTGTCAAAAATGTTAAAAATGACAAGAGACAGTTTTTGACAATTCCTTTATTTAAATGCTTCTTCTATCTTCCTTCATCTTCTGGTTCTTCTGGTTCTTCTGGCTCTTCTGGCTCTTCTGGCTCTTCTGGCTCTTCCTCCGGCGTTCTCGTCCAGCATCTCCTCCGCGGCGTCTTCTATCTTCTTCTCCTCGGGCCGCTCCGCACCCATGGCATGGGGGGGAGGCTCCCGCTCTTCTCTTCTTCTCTTCTTCTTTTCTTCTCTTCTTCTCTTCTTCTCTTCTTCATTTTCTTCTCCGGGCCGCTCCGCAATCCATGCTGGCATGGAGGGAGGCTCCCGCTGTGTGACGGCGCTCCTCGTCTGACAGTTCTTAAATAACGGGGGGCGGGGTCACCGGGTGGCCCCGCCCCCCCGTTATTTAAGAACTGTCAGACGAGGAGCGCCGTCACACAGCGGGAGCCTCCCTCCATGCCAGCATGGATTGCGGAGCGGCCCGGAGAAGAAAATGAAGAAGAGAAGAAGAGAAGAAAAGAAGAAAAGAAGAAGAGAAGAAGAGAAGAGCGGGAGCCTCCCCCCCATGCCATGGGTGCGGAGCGGCCCGAGGAGAAGAAGACAGAAGACGCCGCGGAGGAGATGCTGGACGAGAACGCCGGAGGAAGAACCAGAAGAACCAGAAGAGCCAGAAGAACCAGAAGATGAAGGAAGATAGAAGAAAGAAGAAGCATTTAAATAAAGGAATTGTCAAAAACTGTCTCTTGTCATTTTTAACATTTTTGACACTTTTTTAGTGAAATGGTAGGGGTACTTATGTACCCCCTTACCATTTCACACGGGGGGGCCGGGATCTGGGGGTCACCTTGTTAAAGGGGGCTTCCAGATTCCGATAAGCCCCCCGCCCGCAGACCCCCACAACCACCGGCCAGGGTTGTGGGGATGAGGCCCTTGTCCTCATCAACATGGGGACAAGGTGTTTTGGGGGGCTACCCCAAAGCACCCTCCCAATGTTGAGGGCATGTGGCCTGGTACGGTTCAGGAGGGAGGGGGGCCGCACTCTCGTCCCCCCCTCTTTTCCTGCGGCCTGCCAGGTTGCGTGCTCGGATAAGGGTCTGGTATGGATTTTTGGGGGGACCCCACGCCGTTTTTTTTTTTTTTTTTGGCGCGGGGTTCCCCTTAAAATCCATACCAGACCTGAAGGGTCTGGTATGGAATTTAGGGGGAACCCCACGTCATTTTTTTTTTTTAATTTTGGCCGGGGTTCCCCTTAATATCCATACCAGACCTGAAGGGCCTTGTATGGAATTTAGGAGGACTCCCACGTCATTTTTTTTTTTTAATTTTGGTTCGGGGTTCCCCTTTGGGGAATTCCCATGCCGTTTTTATCAATGAACTTCTATGTGTATTGTCGGCAATGCAATAGCCGCGGGTAGTTTTAAATGAGTTTTTTCCTTCAAAATGTCATTTTGCTGTCAGACTGTTCTAAACACAGGAAACATGCGCCCCTTTACAGGCATACTATAGACACCCCCCAGCTACGAAATTTAAAGGGATATTACACTTTTATTGTTTGACTTTAAGCATTATTAAAATCACTGCTCCTGAAAAAACGGCCGTTTTTAAAACTTTTTTTTGCATTGATCCATGTCCCCTGGGGCAGGACCCAGGTCCCCAAACACTTTTTATGACAATAACTTGCATATAAGCCTTTAAAATTAGCACTTTTGATTATTCATGTTCGTGTCCCATAGACTTTAACGGTGTTCGCATGTTCGAACGAACTTTTTTCCTGTTCGCATGTTCTGGTGCGAACCGAACAGGGGGGTGTTCGGCTCATCCCTAGCCACCATTTGGGCTCCTTCTGCTAATTTCGTGTTAGTAGACATTTGGCGAGTGTTGATTCGCGCTTTTCATTTCGAGCTTTTCATTTCATGCTTTTCAGTTCGTCTCTGAACAGTCGTTCGTCAACCAGCCATATTGCAGAATCGAAGGAGATAACGTGTTATTTATTATTGGCCTTGGAGTTATTCCTTTGACCCAATTCCAGTCCAGGAACAGGAGGAAGAGAATTTCTTGGACCAAAAATTGGTTGCTTTATTAATCGTGACCAATTATGTCATATCCTTTTGCTGCGGGAGCTCCAGGAGAATAATCCGGATGATTTTCGGAATTATCTCCGGATGACGGACCCCTGCTTTCACCAACTCTTGGCATTGGTGACCCCCTATATTAAGAAGTAGAACACATGCATGAGGCTTTTATTTTATTTTTTGGTTGAATAATAATGATTTGATTTGTTATATTTTCTACATTTTTGGATGCATAGAATGCACTTTTTGGTTAAGTTCTATTGGCAGATAGCATGTCTAATGTTATTTGTTTTCTTTTTTTAATGCACAATAAAAAATTGTGGAGAATAATACTTGGCTATGTGTTTTACTTCAAATGGCAGTTTGGGAGCAGGCAGTTACATTTTAGAAAATACAATGTAAAATGAACAAGGAACACCAACATAGTTGTACCTTTGATCTTAAAAGCTATGGGAAAATGGTGTTGTGGTAACTTGCACCCAAAAAAAAATAACAAGCATAATAATATTTTTCTTGATATCACTATAAAAAAAAAGCCTTTGAAAATTAGTTTGTCATAACTCCATCACCAGCAAAGCAGCTTCGTTAATATCCCATTAGAGAAGAAGAGAATGTGCACTGCATTTTGAGATTTCATAATTTGCCACGTCACAAATGTTAATTCTCCATTACGAATGCTAGTTTACAAGACCGACGGCTTCTGGCTTGTCCTTGCTTCTGAGCATGCGTGTTTGTACTTTGGTCTTTTGTCTGACGGACTTGTGTACACACGCTCGGAAAATCTGACAGCAGACATTTGTCTGCGGAAAATTTATAAGCCTGCCATCCAACATTTGTCTGCGGAAAATCCGACAACAATTGTTCGATGGAGCGTACAAACGGTCGGATTTTCTGCCAACAGCCTGTCATCACACAATTCCTGTCGGAAAATCCGATCATGTGTACGAGGCTTTAGGCTGGGTTCACACTGCAACATGCAGTGGAGCTGCTGCAGAGATGTGTGAACCAGCTCCATAGAGAGCCAGTCACAATCTCCTGCTATGCGAACTGGATGCGGAAAAATCCACATCCAATTCGCAATAGTGTGAATCCAGCCTAAAGGTCTTGTACCTACCCCAGCCCGTGAATGGACAGTGAACAGAGAACCAGAACACTCATGAGCTTGTGTCTTTGCCACTCCACAGTCTCCTCCTATCAGCTTGCCCCTTGTATAGCAGCACAACTGATCGGCTCTTTGTGCTGTTTATCCCCCAATCAAAACTCTGCTGCACAGGGACTACAAGAGGTTAACACCAGGTCAAATGCAGGTACTTACACTGCTTGTATATAAAAAAAATACATTTAACAATGTATTATTGAATACAGAGCTGCGTTAATTTGTGTCTTATATATCTGGGGTTCAGCTGTAAGGCAGGATTATCTATTATACCAACAATAGCATTACCTTGTGTTGTGGCATTCTATGCATTGAGGTAAAAAGCCTTTTGTATGCGCCCCCCCCCCCCCCCAGTCCCCACTAAACACTAAATACTTACCTGATCCAGCTATGTGCACAAGAGCAGGATCTCTCTTGACTCTCTCTCACCTGACTGGACAAAGAAACAACAGCAGAAGCCATTGCATCGGCCTCTGAAGCAGCCGTCTGAGACCGGCGAAACTGGTCAGGAATATGTCCACCTCTTTACTATGAACCAAATTACACTTTATGAGATGGAATTGTCTTGCAATGGTTGTCCTATCTACTGGCTATAGGAGGTTCACAGACAACAGGATCCGATAAGTATACAATATCTTTCTTGGATGTGGGACGTTTGATTTGATTTCAAGTCATGACCTTCATGGATTACAACTGATCTCTTTGGAACATCGATTGGAGTTCTAATGCCCCGTACACACAGTCGGAATTTCCGACAGAAAAAGTCAGATGGGAGCTTTATCATATATTCCGACCATGTGTATGCCCCATCAGACTTTTTACGTTGAAAATCCAGACGGACTTAGATAGAGAATATGTTCTATATTTCTCTGATGGAACAAATTCCTATCGGGAAAACCACTCGTCTGTATGCTGTTCTGACGTACCAAAAATGACGCATGCTCTGAAGCAAGTACGAGGCGTCGTACGTGTTGTCCCGTCATACGTGTTGTACATCACCGCGTTCTTGACGGTCGGAATTTGGTGTGACCGTGTGTATGCAAGACAGCTTGAGCGGAATTTCGTTGGAAAAACCTTCCGAGTTTATTCCGACGGCAAAACCGGTCATGTGTACAGGGTATTAGACTACTGTTTGCCTGATCAGTGTGGCCTACTTCACAGTGCAAGGGAGGAATTCAAGGCATGGAGACACGTTTGAGCATAGCTGCACATATCTGACCCTCTGTTGAGGTTCCATAGCAGAATTGTACCCTCAGAACCTTGATTAGTGAGCCTTCTCTAGACCACTGCATCATTCCAATCTCGTCTAGATATACATCTTGTATCACTACTAGTAATCTGCATTTCTTCTACAATCCAGTATGAACTTTGTGTATTCTGATCTTATCACATCCAAGAACTGTGGCTCTGGTGCTGAGACACCCATTTAAGGGACCACACCTGAGTGTCGCTCTGCAGGACCATTTTCCAGGATTACTGGACCCTGCACACCCCCATTCACTGGCAGTACTTGCCAGGGGGCAGGACTACACAACTATAAAGGTTCTTTTTATCATAGATTTGCATATGAGCAGGGCCGTTTTTAAGGCAGGGCAAAAGGGGCAGCTGCCCTGGGCCCTGCCATTGTAGTGGGGCCCAAAGCAGCTGCCTCATGCTTGCCAACTATCCCAGTTTAAATTCTCTTGCCCCTTGAAGTTTTAGTTCCATGCTGTGTCCTGATATCTCAGTGTGAAGTGCTGCTACTAATGCTGCCCAGCTATGCCCTATTGTTTTGTACAAATGACTCATCTGCAGACCCTGTGTTTACCCGCAATCATATGTAAATGGTGGTGGCATTCATATGTAAATAGCTGCATCCGGCGGCATAGATATGTAAATAAAGGCGGCATTCATATGCCCCCTACAGTGAGGAGATGATGTGCTGTAACCTCTAGCAACCAATCAGTGAGCAGTATTACATTACAGTAATCTCTAGCAACCAATCAACAAGCAGAAATCTTGTGCTGTAACATCTAGCAACTAATCAGTGAGCCGTTATGTGTGCTGTAACCTCTAGGAACCAGTCAGTGAGCGGTAATGATACACTGTAACCTCTGGCAACCAATCGCAATCGCTGCCTGATCTGATTCAGTAAACTGATTTTAAGTCTAGCTGCTATTTATTGTATGTCTCAGAGCAGGTGGAGAGCGAAATTGCATTGGAGGGGGGCCCAAGAAAACGTTTGCCCAGGGTCCAATCAGTATTAAAGACGGCCCTGCATATGAGGTGGACATTTGGCGTTGTAATAGTATGAGTGTTTATTGTGTGATGTGCTACCATTTTTATTATTAGCTTTTTTATTGTCTGACATTAATAAACATTTTTCTAGTGGATTCACTAAGTTGAGACATCAGAAGGTTGAGCTAAATCAGGTTTCTTTATTCTCAGTTATTGTGTTATGTCTTTCGCTGATAGCTCCCATCTCATTTACATTTTGCCTTGAGCAGAGAGCTCAAAGGGATATTTTGCAGTATACTATTAAGGGTAGTATTTTGATGGTCATTAATCCTTAGTGTGGGAGAAGCCATTCGTTCGAGCTGCTGTCAGTGAAGAGAGAGCGGGGGGTGGGGCCGAGCCATGCTCTGTGTGTCTCGGGAGAGAGCACGCACAAGTGTCCAAATAGCATGAGGCTTGCTATGGAGGCACTTGGCAGGGGGAGGAGCCCAAAGCACTGGCAGGGGACCCCAGAAGAGGTGGATCGGGGCTGTTCTGTGCAAAACCATTGTGCAGAGAAGGTAAATATGACATGTTTGTGTCTTTAAAAAAAAAATAAAAATTCTGCTTTTATGATCACTTTAAATCTTATCCCACCCCATTATAAGCACTATACTAACCATCCTGTAGAGGAAGATGTCTATACTTACCTAATCAAAGGTCCGGTCACATGATCTCCCTAGCAGCTTGCTTCAGAGGAGGGGAGAGTGCAGCAACAAAGGCTACAATGCCTGGGTGGTGACGTCACCCATAGATTAACTATAGGGCATCCGTTGTCCGCTGTCCCTCCTCCCCCTTGCCAGTGCTGGGAGCTGATCATGTGACTAGACCACCAGAGTGCCCTTCGATTAGATAAGTATAGACATCTTTCCTTTACAGGATAGTTGGTATAGGGCTTAGCATGAGGCTTAACCACTTCACCCCCGGAAGGATTTACCCCCTTCCTGACCAGAGCACTTTTTACAATTTGGCACTGTGTCGCTTTAACTGCTAATTGCGCGGTCATGCAATGCTGTACCCAAACGAAATTTGCGTCCTTTTCTTCCCACAAATAGAGCTTTCTTTTGATGGTATTTGATCACCTCTGGGGTTTTTATTTTTTGCGCTATAAACGGAAAAAGACCGAAAATTTTGAAAGAAAATGATATTTTCTACTTTTTGTTATAAAAAAAATCCAAAAAACTCAATTTTAGTCATACATTTAGGCCAAAATGTATTCGGCCATATGTCTTTGGTAAAAAAAATGTCAATAAGCGTATATTTATTGGTTTGCGCAAAAGTTATAGCGTCTACAAACTAGGGTACATTTTCTGGAATTTACACAGCTTTTAGTTTATGACTGCCTATGTCATTTCTTGAGGTGCTAAAATGGCAGGGCAGTACAAAATCCCCCCAAATGACCCCATTTTTGGAAAGTAGACACCTCAAGGAAATTGCTGAGAGGCATGTTGAGCCCATTGAATATTAATTTTTTTGTCGCAAGTGATTGAATAATGACAAAAAAAAAACAAATTTACAAAAAGTTGTCACTAAATGATATATTGCTCACGCAGGCCATGGGCATATGTGGAATTGCACCCCAAAATACATTCAGCTGCTTCTCCTGAGTACGGTGATACCACATGTGTGGGACTTTTTGGGAGCCTAGCCGCGTACGGGGCCCCGAAAACCAATCACCGCCTTCAGGATTTCTAAGGGCGTACATTTTTGATTTCACTCCTCACTACCTATCACAGTTTTGAAGGCCATAAAATGCCCAGATGGCACAAAACCCCCCCAAATGACCCCTTTTTGGAAAGTAGACACCCCAAGCTATTTGCTGAGAGGCATGTTGAGTCCATGGAATATTTTATATATTGACACAATTTGCGGGAAAGTAACACATTTTTTTTTTTTTTTTTTGCACAAAGTTGTCACTAAATGATATATTGCTCACACAGGCCATGGGCATATGTGGAATTGCACCCCAAAATACATTTAGCTGCTTCTCCTGAGTATGAGGATACCACATGTGTGGGACTTTTTGGGAGCCTAGCCACGTACGAGGCCCCGAAAACCAATCACCGCCTTCAGGATTTCTAAGGGTGTACATTTTAGATTTCACTCTTCACTGCCTATCACAGTTTTGGAGGCCATGGAATGCCCAGGTGGCACAACCCCCCCCCAAATGACCCCATTTTGGAAAGTAGACACCCCAAGCTATTTGCTACGGGGCATGGTGAGTATTTTGCAGCTCTCATTTGTTTTTGAAAATGAAGAAAGACAAGAAAAAAAATTTTTTTTTTCTTTTTTCAATTTTCAAAACTTTGTGACAAAAAGTGAGGTCTGCAAAATACTCACTATACCTCTCAGCAAATAGCTTGGGGTGTCTACTTTCCAAAATAAGGTCATTTGGTGGGGTTTTGTGCCACCTGGGCATTCCATGGCCTCCGAAACTGTGATAGGCAGTGAAGAGTGAAATCAAAAATGTACGCCCTTAGAAAGCCTGAAGGCGGTGCTTGGTTTTCAGGGTCCCGTATGCGGCTAGGTTCCCAAAAAGTCTCACACATGTGGTATCTCCATACTCAGGAGAAGCAACAGAATGTATTTTGGGGTGTAATTTCACATATTCCCATGGCACGTTTGTGCAATATATCATTTAGTGACAACTTTGTGCAAAAAAAAAAATTTGTCTTTTTCCCGCAACTTGTGTCACAATATAAAATATTCCATAGACTCGACATGCCTTTCAGCAAATAGCTTGGGGTGTCTACTTTCCAAAATGGGGTCATTTGGGGGGGGTTTTGAACTGTCCTGGCATTTTATGCACAACATTTAGAAGCTTATGTCACACATCACCCACTCTTCTAACCACTTGAAGACAAAGCCCTTTCTGACACTTTTTGTTTACATGAAAAAATTATTTTTTTTTGCAAGAAAATTACTTTGAACCCCCAATAATTATATATTTTTTTAAAGCAAATGCCCTACAGATTAAATTGGTGGGTGTTTCATTTTTTTTTCACACAGTATTTGCGCAGCGATTTTTCAAACGCATTTTTTTGGGAAAAAACACACTTTTTTACATTTTAATGCACTAAAACACACTATATTGCCCAAATGTTTGATGAAATAAAAAAGATGATCTTAGGCCGAGTACATGGATAACAAACATGACATGCTTTAAAATTGCGCACAAACGTGCAGTGGCAACAAAATAAATACATTTTTAAAAGCCTTTAAAAGCCTTTACAGGTTACCACTTTAGATTTACAAAGTAGGGTCTACTGCTAAAATTACTGCCCTCGATCTGACCTTCGTGGTGATACCTCACATGCATGGTGCAATTGCTGTTTACATTTGACGCCAGACCGGGGTGCTTTTTTTTTTTTTTTTTTCTTTATTATTTTTTTGCTTTTTTATCTTATTTTTAAACTGTTCCTTTCATTTTTTTTTTTTTTTATCATTTTTATTGTTATCTCAGGGAATAACTTAAAATATCCCCTATGATAGCAATAGGTAGTGACAGGTACTCTTTTTTGAAAAAATTGGGGTCTATTAGACCCTAGATTTCTCCTCTGCCCTCAAAGCATCTGACCACACCAAGATCGGTGTGATAAAATGCTTTCCCAATTTCCCAATGGCGCTGTTTACAAATTTAAGTCATGAAATGCTCGTAGCTTCCGGTTTCTTAGGCCATAGAGATGTTTGGAGCCACTCTGGTCTCTGATCAGCTCTATGGTCAGCTGGCTGAATCACCGGCTGCATTCTCAGGTTCTCTGTTGAGACAGGAGAGCCAGAGAAAAACACGGAAGACGATGGGGGGGGGGCATTCCCTTCCACTGCTTGTAAAAGCAGTCTAGAGGCTAATTAGCTGCTAGGATTGCTTTTACATGAAAGCCGACCGCTGGCTGAAAAGAATGATACCAAGATGATACCTAAACCTGCAGGCATCATTCTGGTATAACCACTCAAAGTCGTGAATGGCGTACCTGAAGACAAAAAAATGGTTAACAATAAAACACAGTAAACGGTAAAGTATAAAAAATTGCATACCTGAAAAGTAAACCTGATAAAACATAATAACAATAAAACATTGCAGAATAGAATACAGTAAAAAAGAGCAGAACAATAGAGAGAGAATAGAGAGAGAGAGAGAACAATGAAACTATTTTTTTTTTTTTTTCATTTTTTTCGTGGTTTTTTTTTTTTTTTTACACTTTTTTTTGTAACTGTAACTTTTATAACTGTAACCGGTTCCAAGTTCGGGTCTCTCAAAATGTGATGACATCTTGGGAGACCCTGTGAAAGTGTGCCTAGTCTGTGCAATGCTGTACTCTACGCTAATACTCAACTAGTGTATGGTAGCGTTCAAAACATTCACCAATGCAAAGACCAGGATTGTCAGGACAGGAGGGAAAATAATAGCGGGTGTCACGCCTATATCCGCGCTTGCTGCAGACACGACATCTTTTTTGGGGGGGTTCGTTGGGTAGGGGTACTCGGGAGGACATAAAGAAATGCCTCTCATGCAGCCGACTGCATTTAGTTGGGGATGTGAATGGGGGAAGTACGGGTGCTGCAGCAGTGGTGGGTTCCCAATTAGGATTGGCGAATGCAGCAGGAAGGGCACTATGGGCACGACGGGCCTGTTTGTCTTCTTCTTGGTGGCAGCGGGACACTACTTGTGCTTGCCACCTCACCAGCTTGAACTGCATTTATGGGACTCGCCTCGTCACCAAGTGTTACTGCAGTGCTGGTTTGACTATGACCGGGGTGTACTAGGTCGCTGGTGCTTGCCAGTTCACCAAAACGCTACCAAAAAAACTGTTAGCGATCACAGGGATCAGGCCTGACTCTGCGAATGCTGCAGTTATGTGTTTAGTGTTTTGTAAGTGACAGTGATCGATCGATACTGCACTTGGGTGGGCTGAGCTGGGCCGGGCGGAGGGACAAAATGCAGGTGCTAGCAGGTATCTGGGCTGATCCCGCTAACACTGCGTTTTTGGGAACCCTAAACTGCTGGTGACGCTAGTATAGATCTGATTGGATCAGATATTGATCCGTTCAGATACTATACCACTAAGGGAGGTGTATGGTGCGTGCGTGGGTGTTATCGCTACTGGCGCTAACCTGACGCTGCCTGGGGCGACACAGACCCTATCTGACCCTAAAACCTAAGTTATATCACCGCCGGGCGATCAGGGGGCTAAACCTTTATTAGGTAATAAACGGCGGGTGCCCTGACACTATAAAAAATAAACTAACTAACCAGCGTCACCCGTAACAGTTATACGGTGATCACTGGTGAAAGGGTTAACTAGGGGGCATACAAGGGGTTAAAACCTTTATTAGGTAGTATATGGGAGTCCCTGTCGCTATAGAAAGCTGACGGCGAACCTATATATTTACCTCCCTAACTAGCGTCACCAGTGACACTAATACAGCGATCAGAAAAACGATCGCTTAGTGACACTGGCGACGGGGGGTGATCAAGGGGTTAAAACCTTTATTAGGTAGTATATGGGGGTCCCTGACGCTATAAAACACTGACGGCGAACCTATATATTTACCTCACTAACTAGTGTCACCAGTGACACTAATACAGCGATCAGAAAAACGATCGCTTAGTGACACTGGCGACGGGGGGTGATCAAGGGGTTAAAACCTTTATTAGGTAGTATATGGAGTTCCCTGATGTTATAAAACTCTGACGGCGAACCTATATATTTACCTCCCTAACTAGCATCACCAGTGACACTAATACAGCGATCAGAAAAATGATCGCTTAGTGACACTGGCGACGGGGGGTGATCAAGGGGTTAAAACTTTATTAGGGGGGGTTAGGGGGTATCCTAGACCTAAAGGGGGCTAACACTAACTGCCCTACCACACTAACTGTCACAAACTGACACCGATGCAGTAATCATAAAAAAAACAAAAAAAAACTGCTTGGTGTCAGTGTGACCGGGGGGGGGGGGGGGATAATGTGTGCCTGGCATATTCTACAGTGTGTGTAGTGTTTGTGCACTCACTTGGATGCCTTCTCTCCCCGGAACGGAAAATACCGAGCCGAGGAGAGATGATATAATTTCCTCTGCCTCTGTTTACTATACAGAGGCAGAGGAAGATTCTCATTGGCTGGGAGCGATCGCGAGGGGGGGGCCACGAATGGATGGCCTCCCCCTCACGTCTGAACGCTCCCAGACACAAGCCAACCGCCTCAGGCACCGGGGGGGGGGTCCAATCGGACCTCCCCGCCCGCAGGAAGGCAAGGACTTATATATAAGTCCTTTTGCCTGCCCGTGCCATTGTGCCGACGTACATCGCCGTGCGGCAGTCGGCAACTGGTTAAGCTTAGATACAACATAGTATTAGCCTGGACTTCTACTTGAAAACCCACTTAAAGAGCCCCTGGGAGGTGAAAGGAAGACATCATGTAACTACCTTCAGGATAGGCATGTGATATGCTGACACTCAATCAAATACCACGTTAGTTCTGCTGAATACAATTAGCAGGTGGACATTCACTTTAGAAACAGCTTCTTTTCTGTATTGAAGGATTTTTTTTAACATGAGCTGTATTGTTGAAGTTATACTCTTCCCTAAAAATATATTTGCTTTACATTCTTTGGTCTCCATTTTTAGAAAAAAAAACATGTCTTTGTTGTACAAACCACATGTGGATAATTTAAAAATCACCTTTTGTGTATACACGTGTCTGGTATCGTTTCTAAAATTCTGCGCCAGCATTTGGGTTCATTTTGTGTTTGACCTTTCTGTCTGTATGACAATCAGGTCTGTTATGAAATGTTATTACCTTTCTGCATTCATCTCCTGTAACGGAACCAAATCTCCAGCATCTGATGTGGGGACAAGTGACACATTTCATCTGCTAGGCAGGAAATTGGGGAAGATGTTGCAGGTGGTTAAGATACACAGGCCTGTGATCCTGTTTGACTGACATTGTATAACAGATGCTACATAATAAACTAACTCTGCCAGACTAATACCCAGCTCTGCTTTACCTTCCCCTTACCCATGAATGGAGACCAGGGGCTCTTTAAGCTGGAGTAAATATTGGCCATAGCAGCCATTTTTTTATTAACACTCAAGTAAATTTACATAACTTTATAAAACAACCGTTAAACCACCACCCATCAGATACATACTTGCGTTGGTCTTTGCAGGAAAACCTCAAGCTTGTGACATGATCCAATCCGGAACTGCGGTACCTTAAACTTAAATAGGCCTCCAGCTGACATGCTAGCTCAGAGACAACCAAACACTGACCGCAGTGCACCCATTAACCAAATTTCAGCTAAACCACCGTTAGCTGGAATACCACCAACGACCCCTATCGTTGGAGTTTTCCATTTGCCCTGCGATTCACCTATAAAGGTACAACATATACCTGCAAGAAATTGGACGACCTACTGGCTGCGATCCAGGAGCTTCGTTTGTCAATTCCAGATAATTCGACTGAAGGCTCCAAACGCAGAGCATCATCAAACTCACCCAAGGCTCAGCAAGACAACCAAACTCAACTAGCTCACTCCAGTACCAGTAAAAGGAGTCGTTTTGCATCACCACCTCCTAATTCCAAAGATCAAATGGACTGAAAGCCACTACGATTCTTTTATTTCATTGAAACCTTTTACCTAGTGTTACTATTATAACGGTAACCAATTTCAGGTAGATTCAGAGTAGGGATCGAATAATCCTTCCTCTGTCTTTACCTTTATCCTTATAATTTCATTTAAGCAGAAGTTAATCAATCCTTTGTAAAATAATAATTGTTACCAAACTTTATTACTCCAATATCATTTTTTAGGTTTAGTTTAGTAAATGCAATGCCCTTTTTTATAAGTGCATGATGTAATGCAAAGTTATAGAAACATATCTCTATTACATTATCCTAATAATAGCTATTATATTATTAGTGACTTGTATTATTTTGTTATTGTTTGTATAGCCTTTGAGGAGGCTGCCTTTGTCCTGGAGACAATCCACTGCGCCTCTCAATAGATCCTCGAGTAGCCGGACTTACTGACCGGACTCTCTTTGGACCATTTGTACCCACCGGTTGGTGATATTTCACCACCCCTTGGATACTAGCTCCATATAGGAGCTATTTTCCTCTTTATTTAAAAACAATTTCTCATCTACTGCTCTAAAACAGGAATTTTACTTATTCTACTTGTCCTATTCATCCCCCTTTATTCTTTTTACCCATCCTTTCCTGCCCCCCCTTTTTTTTTTTTTTTTTTATTGTGTTTTGTTTTTTTGTTTTTTCTCGCCCCTCCAGAGTATAACCTTCTTGGATATTATCACATTAAGAATTTATTATAATCCCTAATACCTTTTATTCAAAAATGTCTTTAAATGTACTAACACTTAATGTCCAGGGTCTCAACTCCCCACCAAAACGAACAAAAGCCTTTCATTCCTTTTCTTCACTTTCTGCACATGTAATATGTCTGCAGGAAACACACTTCTCTACACAGTCTTCCCCTAAATTTATAAGTCGCCAATACCCACAAGTCTATATGGCCTCGGCCACTACAAAACAAAGAGGAGTGCTGATTGCATTTCATAACACAACCCCCTTCACTTTACATAGAGAAATAAAAGATCCTGAGGGTCACTATATAATCCTTACAGGTCTCCTGTTAGATAATGAAATAACTATAGTTTCTTACTATGCTCCCAACAGAAATCCTCTTTCGTTCCTCTCACACTTGTTCTCAGTAGTTGAATCTCATAAAAAAGGTACCCTCATGATGTGTGGAGACTCAAATCAAGTTTTATACCCAATTTTAGACAAATCCCCTACACCACTACAACCTCAACGCCTTAATTTCAGACAACTCCTTGAACAACATTCTCTTATTGACTCTTGGCGTGAACAAAACCCTAGAAGAAAACAATACACTTACTATTCCCATCCCCACAAAACATTTTCTCGTATAGACCACCAATTCGTCCACATTGGCACGTTACCACAAATACATAATTCCTTAATCATCCCATGCGCATGGTCAGACCACAATGCGGTCATGACGTCCTTCTCATCCTTGATCCCGAGGCCTAGCCATAGATCCTGGACTATAAATGATAATTTATTAGTTGACCCAACATACCGTCTAAAAATAGAAACAGCCATACAAGATTACATCGCTAATAATTTACCAACAGATACTAATCCACTGAATCTATGGGAAGCTCTTAAACCTTCAATTAGAGGAGTCTGTATCAGCCAGTCGTCTTACCGACGTAAATTGAAACAGCAAATGCAAAACAAATTAGAGGAAGCTTATTATAAAGCCTCTGAAATTTTCCAAAATTTGCCCTCTCAAACTACAAAGCTAGACTATGATAAAGCAAAGTTGGAGCTTGATCTTTTTTTAACAGACTCAGCTATACAGATTCTTCGCAAAACTAAACATACAATATATATGAAAGCTAATAAGCCAACCACATTCTTGGCATTAACTCTACGCAGAGCAGACCACATTCCGAAACCAATTCGGCTACAAATCACCAAAAACAATTTTTCTAGTAATCCACAGAAAATTATCAATGAGTTCCGTAGGAAACTCAAAGATTTATACCAAAATACACAAACATTCGACTCAACAAAATTAGACGCACTGTTATCTTCTATTCTTCTCCCAACCCTTTCTGTTACCCAACAAGAAACTTTAGATAAGCAGATCACTAATATGGAAGTCATATCAGCAATAAAATCCCTAAAATTGCATAAACGCCCAGGCCCTGAAGGATACTCAGTCACATTTTATAAACACTTTACTACACTACTAGCCCCACTTATGACAAACGCATTTAATTCTCTATTAGAAGGCTGTGCCTTTAACGCGGAATCCCTACTAGCTTCAATATCCATGATTCCAAAACCGCATGCAGATGACACGTCATGGTCCAATTACAGACCAATCTCAATCCTTAATATAGACATAAAAATATTAGCAAAGATTCTATCTAATAGACTTAATCCAATTATTGGCACATTAATTCATAAAGACCAAACGGGTTTCATACCTTTCAGACAAGCAGGTGATAACATACGGCGTGCTACCCTACTGGCTCATATAGCCAGGTCTCGCAAAATCCCTGCCTGTTTCCTCTCTATCGATATACAAAAGGCGTTTGACACTCTGTCATGGTCTTATCTTAAAGCCATTCTTCATAAATGGGGATTTGGTGAGCGGTTCCAGGGATGGATTTCCTCTCTTTATCATAATCCAAAAGCGTATATAACCTATTCAGGTTACCGCTCAGACCCCTTTAATATTGAAAGAGGAACCAGGCAGGGATGTCCATTATCCCCTCTTCTATTCTCCTTGGCTATTGAG
The DNA here is from genome assembly GCF_042186555.1 of Aquarana catesbeiana. NCBI lineage: Eukaryota > Metazoa > Chordata > Amphibia > Anura > Ranidae > Aquarana > Aquarana catesbeiana. The sequence goes on from NC_133327.1 coordinate 123,184,015, forward strand.
CCCCTAGCTCAACTTATTAGATCCAATATAAATATAAAAGGACTTGAATTAGGTGGTCACCAACATAAGTTATGTTTATTTGCCGATGACGTCTTAGTATTTCTTACTTCGCCCCTACTATCAGCTCCAAACCTCATTGGAAATCTTACAAAATTCGGTAAAATATCTGGTCTTAAGATAAATCAGCAAAAATCAAAAGCCCTAAATATATCGTTATCACCTGATTTACAGAAACAGTTACAAGACTCCCTTCCATTTACATGGTCAACAACACATTTACCATATTTAGGGATCTCACTAACGGCTAATCCAGCTGACCTATACTCTGCAAATTATCCTCCCATGCTAACTCAATTATCAACCTTACTGAGAAAATGGTCTTCTTTACCGTTAGCATGGATGGGTAGAATCACAGTAGTAAAAATGTCCATATTGCCTAAAATCCTATACCTGTTCCGTGTACTTCCTATAAACGTTCCGGCTTATTTTTTCCGAATACTACAACGCAAATCAGCCCAATTTATTTGGGGCAAACTTAAACCACGATTACCACAAAATACACTACATATGGCCCGAACCTGTGGAGGTTTGGGTGTTCCAAATTTCTCAAAATACTATTATGCTTCTCAATTAGCACAAATTATTAAATACTATGCCACTAAAGAAATCCCTCTTTGGGTAACTATAGAATCGGTGGAATGTGATCCACTTTCTATATCAAATCTGTTATGGCTTTCACCACCCCAACGACGTTCAATAACAAATCTAGTCACAAAACATAGCCTCTCAATATGGGATAGACTTAAATTCCGTTTTGGTCTCCAATCTCCACTAAACCCTCTCCTCTCCTTTCTAAACAACCCCTCCTTCTACCCAGCTTGGACTTTCCCTTCCTCCTTTAAAGCTTGGATAAATGTGGGTCTTACACGAGTTCATCACTTCTACGACTCTGATAAACTTATTTCATTTCCTACGATAAGCAAGACACACAACATACCCAGTAATGAAACATTTAGATTCTTACAAATTAAAAACTTTTTATCCCAAAACATCCCCACAAACTTGACAACTCCAGAATATACTTCATTTGAACGATCATGTATGTCAGATCCACACAGACGAGGACTTATCTCTGACATATATGCTCAACTACTTTCACAAACAAATTCCTCTCCCCCGTCTTATACTACCAAATGGGAAGCTGATTTAAACCTTCCTCCAGACTCACTGGATTGGTCACAAATCTGGCAATCTACAAAATCAGCCACACCCAACATAGTTGCCCTAGAAACAAATTATAAAGTTCTTACCAGGTGGTATTTAGTGCCAGCACGTATATCAAAATACCTTCCCCAATACCCCCCTCACTGTTTTCGCGGATGCAGCGACATTGGTACACATCTGCATATTTGGTGGACTTGTCCAATAGTCCAAACATATTGGTCAAAAATATTTCAAATTCTCTCTACAATGTTTGAAACCACATTACAACCAGATCCATTGGTAGCCCTCCTAAATAATAAGCCACGAAACATAACTCAACGTCAATTTAAACTTTTACTATATGTCACAACAGCTGCAAAACAATCTATAGCAAAAGCCTGGAAAACCAATAAGCTTTGTGACATATCTGTAAAACAACGTGTAACTCAAGCTATGATCCATGCTAAAATGGAGGCAATCATACTTGATAAACTGGACAAATTTGAATCTCTTTGGCTTCCATGGATAACACACATACTACCACCGGATTTGAACTATTCACTTCTTTTACCCTGATGAGATCTACCACCTTCACGGTCTATATTATTACATGTTCCCATAAATATTTAACACTCGCTTCTCTCTGGAGACCCCAAATTCCCTCCATAACCATTTCAGATCCCACCACATATTCCCACTTATTAAATTTTATTTTTAGTGATGTATAATAATAAAATGTGTCTTTATCTATTTCTATTAAATTATTATTTGGTTAGGCAAACTATGTCTTTTTCGGATGCAAACTATCTATACCTTTGATGGGGATGCTTTGGAGGGACACCCATGCACCCGGGATATGCCGGGCCAAATAGCCGGACCTTGGCCCTGGTTGTTTGGGTGTCTCTCTAGGTCATCTCATTAATACCCAATTTATCTAATTTAGTTGCATTTTATGTCTCACTATTGTGACATATTGTATTTTTTTTTTTATATATATTTATCTACTTACTTATTTATTTATTTTTCCAATTACAAAAGCTCTATTAATTATTATAACCATATAATTCAGATATGTACACTGGATAATAGATTTTCTTACTGATTTCTACAAGATAACTTAAGTATTATTATTCTAAGTTATTATTGAGAAGTTCCTTTTCCTCATATTTTGTAACCTTACATAAATTTAAAAACCAGTACTGTAAAATTGTATTGTTGTATTCTCAATAAATTATTTGAAAAGGAATACCACCAACGGGACCCATACCACAGATGGGTCCCAAACTCTTCCGTATCCGAGGTTACTTCTTTCACCCGCAAAGATCAACAACCCGCCACAGCACGAAAGGGGAAAACCTTCCCCTTATGTGCGCCGCCACATCCTCAACACTCTCTGTATCCCATCTTGCAAGCCTAGAGCCCACATATCAATCCCCACAGCATTGAGGTGCATCCCGTCTCCATGAAGGTAACACCATGTATTGACTTCCAGCTCCAAGTGTCTGATCGCCAACCCACCATTCCAAACCACAAATCTGCTGACTTCCCTGTTTACTTTCTTCCTGGCCTTGTTAATCAACTCTGCTGACCTTGCTAATTTCCAAGTCTTCCGTGCCACAATGTCGGACCACACTATTATCATCTCTGGAAAGGCCATGTGGAGCCGCAAGATATCAAATTTGAAATCTCGCACAATATCCAACATGGACCTTAGCCCCAAGTCATTAACCCCCACATGCAAAACAAGAATGTCAGGGGGCCTGTCCAAATGTGCAAATCTGTGCACTTCTGGAATGGTCCTATGCCATAGCATCCAAGGAACCCCCAGCCACCTAATACATGACTCACTTCTTGGAATGCCTAATTTTCTACCCTCTGGCCGCACATTTGCCCTCCTTGCCCCCAAAAGATTCTGATAAGCCTGCAGACCCCCACAACCACAGGCCAGGGTTGTGGGGATGAGACCCTTGTCCTCATCAACATGGGGACAAGGTGTTTTGGGGGGCTACCCCAAAGCACCCTCCCAATGTTAAGGGCATGTGGCCTGGTACAGTTCAGGAGGGGGGCGCTCTCTCGTCCCCCCCCTCTTTTCCTGCGGCCTGCCAGGTTGCGTGCTTGGATGAGGGTCTGGTATTGATTTTTTTTTTTTAATTTTTAAATTTTTTTTTGATTTTGACGCGGGGTTCCCCTTAAAATCCATACCAGACCTGAAGGGCCTGGTACGGAATTTAGGGGGACCCCCACATCATTTTTTTTTTTTAAATTTTGGTTCGGGGTTCCCCTGTGGGGAATTCCCATGCCGTTTTTATCAATGAACTTTTATGTATTGTCGGACCGGCAATGCATTAATAGCCGCGAGTAGTTTAACCACTTCAGCCCCGGAAGGATTTACCCCCTTCCTGACCAGAGCACTTTTTACAATTTGGCACTGCGTCGCTTTAACTGCTAATTGCACAGTCATGTAATGCTGTACCCAAACGAAATTTGCGTCCTTTTCTTCCCACAAATAGAGCTTTCTTTTGATGGTATTTGATCACCTCTGCCGTTTTTATTTTTTGCGCTATACACGGAAAAAGACCGAAAATTTTGAAAAAAAATGATATTTTCTACTTTTTCTGACACTTTTTGATTGCATGAAAAAAAAAAAAATTATTTTTTTTTTGCAAGAAAATTACTTTGAACCCCCAAACATTATATATTTTTTTAAAGCAAATGCCCTACAGATTAAAATGGTGGGTGTTTCATTTTTTTTTTCATACAGTATGCGCAGCGATTTTTCAAATGCATTTTTTCGGGAAAAAACACACTTTTTAAAATTTTAATGCACTAAAACACACTATATTGCCCAAATGTTTGATGGAATAAAATAGATGATCTTAGGCCGAGTACATGGATACCAAACATGACATGCTTTAAAATTGCGCACAAACGTGCAGTGGCAACAAAATTAATACATTTTTAAAAGCCTTTAAAAGCCTTTACAGGTTACCACTTTAGATTTACAGAGGAGTTGTACTGCTAAAATTACTGCCCTCGATCTGACCTTCGCGGTGATACCTCACATGCATGGTGCAATTGCTGTTTACATTTGACGCCAGACAGGGGTGCTTTTTTTTTTTTTTTTATTATTTTTTTGCTTTTTTATCTTATTTTTAAGCTGTTCCTTTCATTTTTTTTTTTAAATCATTTTTATTGTTATCTCAGGGAATGTAAATATCCCCTATGATAGCAATAGGTAGTGACAGGTATTCTTTTTTGAAAAAATTGGGGTCTATTAGACCCTAGATTTCTCCTCTGCCCTCAAAGCATCTGACCACACCAAGATCGGTGTGATAAAATGCTTCCCCAATTTTCCAATGGCGCTGTTTACATCCGGCGAAATCTAAGTCATAAAATGCTCGTAGCTTCCGGTTTCTTAGGCCATAGAGATGTTTGGAGCCACTCTGGTCTCTGATCAGCTCTATGGTCAGCTGGCTGAATCACCGGCTGCATTCTCAGGTTCTCTGTTGAGACAGGAGAGCCAGAGAAAAACACAGAAGACGGTGGGGGGGGCATTCCCTCCCACTGCTTGTAAAAGCAGTCTAGAGGCTAATTAGCCGCTAGGATTGCTTTTACATGAAAGCCGACCGCTGGCTGAAAAGAATGATACCAAGATGATACCTAAACCTGCAGGCATCATTCTGGTATAACCACTCAAAGTCGTGAATGGCGTACCTGAAGACAAAAAAATGGTTAACAATAAAGCACAGTAAACGGTAAAGTATAAAAAATTGCATACCTGAAAAGCAAACATGATAAAACATAATAACAATAAAACATTGCAGAATAGAATACAGTAAAAAAGAGCAGAACAATAGAGAGAGAGAATAGAGAGAGAGAGAACAATAAAACGCCAACTATTTTTTTTTATTTTATATTTTTGTTTGTGTTTTTTTTTTTTTGTACACTTTTTTTTGTAACTGTAACTTTTATAACTGTAACCGGTTCCAGGTTCGGGTCTCTCAAAATGCGATGGCATCTTGGGAGACCCTGTGAAAGTGTGCCTAGTCTGTGCAATGCAAAACATTCACCAATGCAAAGACCAGGATTGTGAGGACAGGAGGGACAATAATAGCGGGTGTCATGCCTATATCCGCGTTTGCTGCAGACACGACATCTTTTTTGGGGGGTTCGTCGGTAGGGGTACTCAGGAGGACATAAAGAAAATGCCTCTCATGCAGCCGACTGCATTTAGTTGGGGATGTGAATGGGGGAAGTACCGGCGCTGCAGAAGCGGTGGGTTCCCAATTTGGATTGGCGAATGCAGCAGGAAGGGCATTATGGGCACGATGGGCCTGTGTTTGTCTTTTTGGTGGCAGCGGGACACTACTTGTGCTTGCCACCTCACCAGCTTGAACTGCACTTATGGGACTTGCCACGTCACCAAGTGTTACTGCAGTGCTGGTTTGACTACGACCGGGGTGTACTAGGCCGCTGGCGCTTGCCAGTTCACCAAAACGCTACCAAAAAAACTGTTAGCGATCGCAGGGATCAGGCCTGACTCTGCGAACGCTGCAGTTATGCGTTTAGTGTTTTGTAAGTGACAGTGATCGATCGATACTGCACTTGGGTGGGCTGGGCTGGGCCGGGTGGAGGGGCAAAACGCAGGTGCTAGCAGGTATCTGGGTTGATCCCGCTAACACTGCGTTTTTGGGAACCCTAAACTGCTGGGGACGCTAGTATAGATCTGATCGGATCAGATATTGATCCGTTCAGATAGTATACCACTAAGGGAGGCGTATGCTGCGTGCGTGGGTGTTAGCGGTACTGGCGCTAATCTGACGCTGCCTGGGGCGACGCATATCACCGGTGGGCGATCAGGGGGCTAAACCTTTATTCAGTAATAAACGGCGGGTGCCCTGACACTATAAAAAATAAACGAACTAACCAGCGTCACCCGTAATGGTTATACGGTGATCAGTGGTGAAAGGGTTAACTAGGGGGCAATCAAGGGGTTAAAACATTTATTAGGTAGTATATGGGGGTCCCTGACGCTATAAAACGCTGACGGCGAACCTAAATATTTACCTCCCTAACTAGCATCACCAGCGACTCTAACACAGCGATCAGAAAAATGATCGCTTAGCGACACTGGTGACGGGGGGTGATCAAGGGGTTAAATCTTTATTAGGGGGGGTTAGGGAGGTATCCTAGACCTAAAGGGGGCTAACACTAACTGCCCTAACACACTAACTGTCACAAACTGACACCATGCAGTAATCAGAAAAAAAAAAAAAAACTGCTTGGTGTCAGTGTGACGGGGGGGGGGGGGGAGGGGTTGATCGGGGGTGTAAAGTATGCCTGGCATGTTCTGCTGTGAGGTGTAGTGTTGTGCACTCCCTCACCTCCGGCTTCAGGTGCGCCCCAAGAGGCCCCTCGGAACACGCATAGGCCTCACATTTTGCAGCGTCTGCCAACCTGGTCAGGTCCTGTCTTTTAGTTGCCTCCCCTGCTGTGTCCCCTGTCGCCATCTTGGGAGACTCCTCCTGTTCTACCACCGCCGATACACCCACTGCGGGCATTGCCACTGGCGTGGGAGGAGTGGGCGCAACTGGGCCCATTGCAGTCTGACTGTGCCCATTGCAACCACACTGTGCCCATTGCAGCCTCGCCTGGGCAGAGGAATGCATGGCTGGAGGAAGAGGAGAGCCGCGGGATAGCACGCTGTTACCGGCGCTTACATTATAATTGTCTCCGCTCTGCTCGACACAGCCCCGCCTCTTCCTGACCAGCGTCTGTGATAGACAGAACGCATCCCAGCATTGGACCGGCGTTCTGTCTATCACAGGAGCATGTCAGGAGGAGGCGGGGCTGTGTCGAGCAGAGCGGAGACAATTATAATGTAAGCGCCGGTAACAGCGTGCTATCCCGCGGCTCTCCTCTTCCTCCCTGGGGCGATCCCTATCAACCCCGCCGGCGGAACTCTCCTCCCTCTCCCAGGCAGGCAGCCCAGCACGCAAGCCCTCATTTTCCAAAATGCGAGTAGGCGAGTGGAAAATTTGAGGGCTGCAATACAAGACTGACAGATATACAGGTACCTATAACAAGGCAAATGCTACCTACTTCCTAGCAAAAAATGGTCTGTAACAGTAGAAAAACACTTAAAAGTTACTTAACTCAAGTCTCAGTGTGTTCATGATCTGCACGGCAATGGTGAAACAGGCTTAATAAGCAGTTGCTGAAGATCAGGCGAAAGCTTTCTTCTTCTTTAATGGCTTTTTGCTGGTTACAGGCTTTCCCTGACAACCTTTATATGTCAGGTTGTTTACCATAGTTACCAACAATGGTTACAAATGTATTTACCTTAGTTACAAAACAGACTGCTCAAACTGTCCCATTATTTAACCACTAGCCGACCAGCACACGACGGTGTATGACGGCACAATGGCACGGCTGGGTAAATGGGCATACAGGTACTCCCCCTTTAAATTGCGGAATTGTGGCCACGCCCGCCGCATACTCCGTGACCATGCCCGCGGGTCCCGTGGACTCGATGTCCGCCGGGGGGCCTGCAATTGTGTCACGGAGCATAAGAACAGGGAGATGCCTTTGAAAACAAGGCAGTTCCCCTTTCTGCCTAGTGACATGACAGGGATTTACCGCTCCCTGTGATTGGGAGCAGTGATCGCTGTCATGTCAGTGGAAGCCCATCCCCCTCACAGTTAGAACACCACCCTAGGACACACTTAACCCCTTGATTGCCCCTAGTGGTTAACCCCTTCCCTGCCAGTGTCATTTACACAGTAATCAGTGCATGTTTATAGCACTGATCGCAGTTTAGATGACAATGGTCCCAAAATGGTGTCAAAAGTGTCCGATGTGTCCGCCATAATGTTGCAGTCACAATAAAAATCACAGATCGCCGCCATTACTAATAAAAAAATGAATAATAAAAATGCCATAAATCTATCCCCTATTTTGTAGACGCTATAACTTTTGCGCAAACCAATCAAAATACGCTTATTGTGATTTTTTTTACAAAAACATGTAGAAGAATACATATTGGCCTAAACTGACAAAGAAATTATTTTTTTATATATTTTTTGGGGGTATTTATTATAGCAAAAAGTAAAAAATATTGCTTTTTTTTTCAAAATTGTCGCTCTTTTTTTGTTTATAGCGCAAAAAATAAAAACCGCAGAGGTGATCAAATACCACCAAAAGAAAGCTCTATTTGTGGTAAAAAAAGGACATCAATTTTGTTTGGGTGCAATGTCGCATGACCGCGCAATTGTCAATTAAATTGACGCAGTGCCGAATCACAAAAAATGCTCTGGTCAGGAAGGGGGTAAATCCTTCCGGGGCTGAAGTGGTTAAGGACAGCCTGTGTACTTGTTTCCAAGGCATTAGTTTGAGAAGCATCCACTCAAACACAGCAGGATATCTGTTTCTATCTAAACAGACTGTTCCAGTCTTTTATAAAAATCATTCACATAATATATTTTATATCAAACGCAGCACAAGTATGTATTCTGAAAGTGGTTCTAAAGCCTTAAGGTTTTTTTTTTTTTTTTTTTTTTTTACCTTAATGCGTTCTATGTGTACAAAAACCTTCTGTGCTGCAGGATTCCAACACCCCCCCCTTATACTTACCTGAGCTCCGGGCTCACTGTTTCTAACAGAATGTCAAACAACAAGTCCTGCACTCTTAACCCCCACGGGGCTGCACACTGATGATGCTCCTCCCGCTGATCATACTGACAAGCTGCTCCTTAATGCAGTGTGCTGACAGCTTTCCTCCATAGATAGAGCACTGTTTTGCTTTCAGCCACCTCGTCGAGGAGGGAGGGAGGGAGGAAGGGGAGGAGAGGACTGGACTGGGGCTGGACTGGGACGGGACACTCCAGAACGACACCCCCGTACTGGGCGGCACCAGGGGCTCCACCCAGACCCCACCCCCATTATCAGCGCCGTTATAGGCGTGATTTCCTTTTTGGCAAAATGCCGAAAAGGCCATTTTCGGCCGATATGTTTCGGCCGCCGAAATTTCAGTGCATCCCTACATTAACCCCCTCATGTTGCATATTACAGTTACCACTGGTAATTAACCACTTGCTGACCCGTCGCAGTCGTTCCCGTTGTTCAGTTCATCCCGCAGCGCCAGTTCTGCTTACCAAAAGTGGCCCACTGGGCGCTCGCATTCCACGCCCGGCTCCAGGCCAGCGAGCCAGGCTTCTTACCCATTTAAAGTTTGAGAATACATATACTGAGACGGGGTGGCAGCTACTGGCGCACGTCCCTGCCTGTTTCAGGGTTTTGGGCACATGCCCTCACCCACCTACTCCCCTGTGATTTGACACAGCGGGAGACTGTCAGCAGATCCCAGCCAATGATTCACGTCTGGGACCTGCTGATCGGCTGTTTCAAATCACAGCCCAGAGCCCTGTGTTGACAATAAATATAGGGCTTTTTGCAGAGGGAATGGTAAAAATCAGCACACATTACACATTGTTAGGCACACAATTAACCCCTTGATTGTCCTTAGATGTTAACCCCTTCCCAGCCACTGTCATTAGTACAGTGATAGTGCATATTATTAGCACTGACCACTGTAATAGTGTCACTGGTGATGTGGCAGTTAGTCAGTTCCCACAAAGTGTCAGTTAAGCCGGGTACATATGTGCCAAATGTCAGGAGACAACGGCCGGTTAAAAAAAAAAACCTGGCTATTATTCGGCCCATGTATATGTCAGTCTGTCCGACAGAAGCTGGCTGTTTCTCTGGTTTCTGTCCAACGAGCATGCTGGAAAACCAGCAAACAACCGACTCCCGATCAGCGATCTTAGCCAATGGCGGAAAGCGCTGATTAGAGTGTTCTTGCCGGGGGGGGGGGGGGGGCGCAGTTTGCCATCTTCACCCTGGGCACCAGATGACCTTGTCCCAGCACTGGCCATCCATGTACATTTTCATCAAGCAATAATCTTTATTCAGCGTTCTGACTACCAGAGGCATTTATTATTCCAAAATACAGTTCTGAAAAAGCCCAATAATCGCAAGAATTGCTTGCTTTGATTAGGTCTAAAGAATGACGTTCACGCATCTTTAAAACTAAAGAAGAGGCAATGTTTTCCCACAAAACTAGAGTTAGATGATGTCATATCAGCAACAAAGAATATATTTTACCCTTATGGCTTATTTTTGAAAATTAAAATTTTTAGTTTAGTAAGCACTCCACTACAGTGTGATGAATTACTTCATAAGACAATAAAAAGTAACATGCTTTAGAAAAACAAAATTGATTTAGGATATGTCCACAGAGGATGAAAAAAAGTTTCACTTTCATTTAATTCCATTCACTGCTCAATACTGGATATAGTAAAAACAAAAGAGTCAGCCTACCCAATGCTGATATTTTATGTATGAGTGGCAATAATTGGATGGAATTACACACTGGTTCATATCTTTTCAGGAGTTCATAAACAACATCTCTAAATTGGCGTTCTCAATTGGCAGCTTTTGTCTGTAAAGTGTCATGCCTCCTGCAGGCTCTATTATGTTAAATAAAAATAGCAATGCACTAAGGTGTCCGTTTATGAAGCAGTGTAAAATATCCACAAATGAGTTCTCCAGCATTCACAGAGACGATCGTTCTCCTCTTAGTGCCTGTTTATGAAGCGGTGTAGATCACTTCTCCTTTTGAGAAGTGAAGCGATCTACAAACACTTCAAACTGTGGAGAATGCCCCCTAATACTGGTATCTCGTGAGATATAGCAAGATTAAATTACCAAAAATTCACCGAAACACAGAGGTGTCCCCCCTACACAATATAAATATATATATATATATATATATATATATATATATATATATATATATATATATATATACACACAGACTATGTATATACTGTATATATATATACATACATAAACATGGTAGGGGGACATGGTTACTGTCTTGGGGGGTCTGATCCAGGAAGAAGGAAGTCAATAATCTTCCTTATTCCCCCTCAGTTCCCCCGAGATTCCCTCCAGCTCAGAGGTGGTGAATCGGGGAGGATCATCTCTGTTTCATAAACCATTAATGAACTGAGATCAGTGTCAATCCTCGGGATCACCAGCCAAGCCTACATAAATTTACCTACACTTACAAAAATCTACATTTCTAGCACTAGAGGGTGCTACACCAGTTTTGGCTGGACTGACACTTTAAAGGCTCTTGTTGACAGTCTTGTTAATTTCAGAACTTTTTCTGTGCCTCTAGTAGTCTATAGGAATGCAAAAGAAGCTTTAAAGTGTTTTTTTAAAGCCTTTTGTTTTTTCCCCTTAATGCATCTATGCATTAAGGGGAAAAAACCTTCTGTGCTGCAGCCCCCCCCCCCCTTTTCTTACCTGAGCCCGATCCGATCCAGCGATGTTTATGAGCACAGAGGCCCCAGCCTCTGCCTCAGTCCTCATTTGGCAGATTGATAGCAGCGGGAGGCCAATCAATCTGTTAATCAAATGCTGTGACATGGGGCCGAGTCTTGCTGTCTGTGTCAATATACACAGCAGCAGGGCTCCGGAGCGAGCATGCATGTGTGCCCCCATGGAAAGCTACTTTCTGTGGGGGCACCTGCCGGGGGTTGCTCTATGCAAAACCACTGCACAGAACAGGTAAGTATAACATGTTTGTTATTTTAATGTAAAAGAAAACAATGCTTTAATGTCACTTTAAGCTGGTCAAATTCAGATCAACTGTATCTGTAATGAACTCTAAATGATCTCAGAAGTGTCTCAAGTTTAAAGTGTTACTAAACCCAGAACCTGCATTCGCTATATCTAGTCTCATACAGTACACAGAACATGGAAATGCAATTATTTTAGTAAATATCAACTGATAAATACTTTTTTTTCATCAGCTGTATATAGCAATTAGAGCAATCTTGTGACTTCTATCAGTGTGTGCAGATTGTAGGAGGAGTTTTCATTTCTCCCACGATTGTCCTATCAGGCTTCAAGACCCCTGACCCTGTGTCTGGAAATGTCTGGACAGTGCTGATTGGCCCTGTGCTGATCACAGGCACCCTCCCAAAAACTCTCTAGCAATACACACCAAACTGAACACTCCGTAGACTCCGTAGGGGAGGAGATCCTTGTCCTCTCAACATTGGCATACACTGCTTTATCAATGCAGGTGTTTGGAAGCTGTCAGTGGGTTATGGGGGGATGAGGATGACAGGGGGTAGGGTGTTAGCAAGGTGGCACTGGGGTGCCAGATGTGATCAGGATGAGGATGACAGGGGGTAGGTTGTTAGCAAGCTGGCAGTGGGGTGACAGGTGTAATGAACATGAGGATGACAGGGATTGGGTGTTAGCAAGGTTGCAGTGGGGTGCCAAGTATGAGAAGGATGAGGATTACAGGGGGTAAGGAGTTAGCAAGGTTGCAGTGGGGTGCCAGGTGTGATGAGGATGACAAGGCGTAAGGTGTTAGAAAGGTTGCAGTGGGGTGCCAGGTGTGATGAGGATGACAAGGCGTAAGGTGTTAGCAAGGTTGCAGTGGGGTGCCAGGTGTGATGATGATGACAGGAGGTGGGGTGTTATCAAGGTTGCGGTTGGGTACCAGGTGTGATGAGGATGAGGATTACAGGGGATAAGGTGTTTGCAAGGTTGCAGTGGGGTGCCAGTGGTGATGATGATGACAGGAGGTAGGGTGTTAGCAAGGTTGCAGTGGGGTGCCAAGTATGAGAAGGATGAGGATTACAGGGGGTAAGGAGTTAGCAAGGTTGCAGTGGGGTGCCAGGTGTGATGAGGATTACAGGGGGTAAGGAGTTAGCAAGGTTGCAGTGGGGTGCCAGGTGTGATGAGGATGACAGGGGGTAGGGTGTTAGCAAGGTTGCAGTGGGGTGCCAGGTGCAATGATGATGACAGGGGGTGTGGTGTTATCAAGGTTGAAGTTGGGTACCTGGTGTGATGAGGATTACAGGGGGTGGGGTGTTATCAAGGTTGAAGTTGGGTACCAGGTGTGATGAGGATGACAGGGGGTGAGGTGTTATCAAGGTTGCAGTGGGGTACCAGGTGTGATGAGGATGACAGGGGGTGTGGTGTTATCAAGGTTGAATTTGGGTACCAGGTGTGATGAGGATGACAGGGGGTGGGGTGTTAGCAAGGTTGCAGTGGAGTGCCAGGTGTGATGAGGATGACAGGGGGTGGGGTGTTAGCAAGGTTGCAGTGGGGTACCAGGTGTGATGAGGATGACAGGGGGTGGGGTGTTAGCAAGGTTGCAGTGGGGTGCCAGGTGTGATGAGGATGACAAGGCGTAAGGTGTTAGAAAGGTTGCAGTGGAGTGCCAGGTGTGATGAGGATGACAAGGCATAAGGTGTTAGCAAGGTTGCAGTGGGGTGCCAGGTGTGATGATGATGACAGAAGGTGGGGTGTTATCAAGGTTGCGGTTGGGTACCAGGTGTGATGAGGATGAGGATTACAGGGGGTAAGGTGTTTTCAAGGTTGCAGTGGGGTGCCAGTGGTGATGATGATGACAGGAGGTAGGGTGTTAGCAAGGTTGCAGTGGGGTGCCAAGTATGAGAAGGATGAGGATTACAGGGGGTAAGGAGTTAGCAAGGTTGCAGTGGGGTGCCAGGTGTGATGAGGATGACAGGGGGTAGGGTGTTAGCAAGGTTGCAGTGGAGTGCCAGGTTTGATGAGGATGACAGGGGGTGGGGTGTTAACAAGGTTGCAGTGGGGTACCAGGTGCAATGATGATGACAGGGGGTGGGGTGTTAGCAAGGTTGAAGTTGGGTACCAGGTGTGATGAGGATGACAGGGGGTGAGGTGTTATCAAGGTTGCAGTGGGGTACCAGGTGTGATGAGAATGACAGGGGGTGTGGTGTTATCAAGGTTGAAGTTGGGTACCAGGTGTGATGAGGATGACAGGGGGTGAGGTGTTATCAAGGTTGCAGTGGGGTACCAGGTGTGATGAGGATGACAGGGGGTGGGGTGTTAGCAAGGTTGCAGTGGAGTGCCAGGTGTGATGAGGATGACAGGGGGTGGGGTGTTAGCAAGGTTGCAGTGGGGTACCAGGTGTGATGAGGATGACAGGGGGTGGGGTGTTAGCAAGGTTGCAGTGGGGTACCAGGTGTGATGAGGATGACAGGGGGTGGGGTGTTAGCAAGGTTGCAGTGGGGTACCAGGTGTGATGAGGATGACAGGGGGTGGGGTGTTAGCAAGGTTGCAGTGGGGTACCAGGTGTGATGAGGATGACAAGGCGTAAGGTGTTAGCAAGGTTGCAGTGGGGTGCCAGGTGTGATGATGATGACAGGAGGTGGGGTGTTATCAAGGTTGCGGTTGGGTACCAGGTGTGATGAGGATGAGGATTACAGGGGGTAAGGTGTTTGCAAGGTTGCAGTGGGGTGCCAGTGGTGATGATGATGACAGGAGGTAGGGTGTTAGCAAGGTTGCAGTGGGGTGCCAGGTGGGAGAAGGATGACAGGGGAGTGAGAGAGAAAAAGAGGAAAGGCACAGAAAGAGAGAAAGAGAGATCACAAATATGAAAAAAATAAAACATAACACAATTTTGGCACGATCTGTATTATTTATGATTTTAGAAATTGGAAAATGAACCCCTTTCACACTGCAGCGCCGCTAACACAGCACTAAAGAACCCGTCGTTTTTGCTGTGCCTTAGCGGTGTTTTAGCAGTGCCTTTGCAGCACTTTTTGGGCGCTAGCTAGGAAAAAAGTCTAGTTTTGTGGCGCTTTCCAAGTGCATTCATTTCAATGGGCAGGGGCGTTTTGGGAGCGTTTTTTATAGTGCTCCCAAGCTGCCCTAAAGATGCTGCTTGCAAGTGCACTGCTAGGGTTGCTACCTGTCTGGGATTCACCCGGACAGTCCGGGTTTTAAATCACGTGTCCAGGTTTCAGGCGGACTGAAACCTGGACACATTATACAGACTGGGCTGTAGCTCTCCAAGTAACCAAGATAGTCACACACAAATCTGTTGCCATCCGGGAGCTGTATCGGCTGTCTGGGGGCAGGTTCAGCATCACTAGGGGGCAGGGTGATAATGTCAACAAAAGCAATTTGGCCACACCCACTGTTCGCTGTGGCACGCTATGCGCATCACATTACTACTCTCCTTGGGGGCACCCAAAGGTGTCCCAGGCTGGTAAAGTGTTTGGGTTTGACTTGAAGAAAAGGTGGCAACCCTACGGACTGCCCGAGTATGAAAGCACTCATTGCACAGATTGGGGGTCAGTTTTCAGGTGCTTTTTAGAGGCTATTTCTAGCACTAAAACACCTGAAAACTGCCTCAGTGTGAAAGGGGTCTTAAAGTTTAGAAATATCTATTAACTCAACATGCACGTCTGCACGCTGTAAATGATGCTTGGAGAGGTCAAAAAGAACAGTACAGTAGCATGTGGTGTTATCTCGTTTATGGGAATAACTGCCTCTTCAAATCCACCACAGCCTGTGTCCTCATGCTGTTATAGGAGGCAAATCATGCATCAAGATGTGACATCCCACCCATTGTGTTCTTTTTTAATTACTGGGCATGAAGGAGAAGGGAGGGATTGGGCTGTCATTTAGGATCTGTATACACGCCCACATGTGTGATGTCAATATCATGTGACCTGAAAAGCTCAACTGAAACCAGAAATGTTCTCTCCAGCAACAGAGACCAAACTGAGCATGTGCAGTATTACTACCCTCGCTGCGAGAAAAAAGATTTTTTTGGAAAAATGGGCTTGGACTTTTTAGGCACGACCAAACAAGATGTACAAAATTATATATATTTTATTAAATGAACATAGAAAAACATTTTTTACTTAGGATATTAAAATCCACATTGATAACTCAAATAATAATTAGGTTTACAACCAATGGCGTCCTGTGCATTGTGGGCGCAAGGGCGCCACCCCCCCTATCCATGTGCCCGGCCCCTTTCAGGACACATGGATTCCTATGGCGGGGTGGAAGGGGGTGGTATATTTTGAAGCACCTGATTAGAGCCTGAGGCTCTAATAGGCTTCAAAATAGGGTGGTCTCGGGGCGCAGAGAGTGCTCCCTGATCCTACCCAATTGTGTGACAATAGCAAATTTATTTTCGCTATTTTCACACTAACCTTCCTCCCTACCAATCAGGAGGTAGGGCATCAGACCTGCTTCCTGTTTGGCCAAAGCGCCAGGCCACCCTATTGGATGCCTGGTGCTTAGGAAGAGGAGCGAGGTCGCCGCCGCTCTGAGAGGTAAGTCCCCTCGGCTGCACCCCCCCACCCCCCCTGCACGCGCGTATCGTGGCTCTGGCACCCCCCCTCAGGTGCGGAGAAGGGGTGTGAGTTGGGATATGCAGCCAGAGCCGCAAACCCTGCGAGTGGGGGGGTGGGAGTCGGTGGGCACAGTGGCTGCATTTGATGGACAAGTGGCGGCATTGCGGCATTTGATGAGCACAAGTGGTGGCATTTGATGGGCACAAGTGGCAGCATTTGATGGGCACAAGTGGCAGCATTTGGGGACAGGTGGCTGCATATGATGGGCAAGTGGCTGCATATGATGGGCACAGTGACTGCATTTGATGGGCACAAGTGGCTGCATTTGATGGGCACAAGTGGCGGCATTTGATGGGCAAGTGGTGGCATTTGATGGGCACAAGTGGTGGCATTTGCTGGGCACAGGTGGCTGCATTTGATGGGAAAAAGTGGCTGCATTTGATGGGCACAGGTGGCTGCATATGATGGGCACAGTGGCTGCATTTGATGGGCACAAGTAGCTGCATTTGATGGGCACAAGTGACTGCGTTTGATGGGCACAATGGCTGCGTTTGATGGGCACAATGGCTGCATATGATGGGCACAAGTGGCTGCGTTTGATGGGGGGGGGTGTCAGTATTTTTCAGTTTGTTTGCGCCCCCCATAAAACTTTGAGCACCAGCCGCCACTGTTCACAACTGTATATAACTGATTTACAACTTCATGGAATCCAACAGATATAGATATCATAACATTGTCGCAATGGATCCATAGTGCCACTATGTGTTGATACAGTTATTATTCAACTACCCTCACTGTGTTTTATCTGGGCTTGTCCAGAGTGACTGTACAGGAGGGGGAGGATCTGTGCATACAGGATCAAACAGCCGTTTTACACAATGCAGATGATTATTCACTTAAGTTCCACAGTGAGTATAAAAAGCATGCTATTCTGCATATACAGACAGATTTTACTGTTGTGTGTTCAGTGTAGATGGAGAAATCATCACTGCCAATTATTGTATCCTGACAGTACGAGCCTGCGACTTTCAAAACACCCAAACATTTGCTACATCTGTTAGGATGCAGCCACTGTTTAGTTCACAATTTTCTGCCTGGCTCCTTTGATTTTCTGAGTGAAGGATGTTGTTCGGGAAGGTTCCAAAGGGCGATCCATGGCTCGAACCCCTGGGCAGTACATCAAGATCCAGCTGAAATTTGCTTTGTGTATGGCCAGCTTAAAGTTGAACTATAGGCAAAACTTTTTTTTTTTCATTTTGGATAGAGCAAGGGAGGGTTATAAGCCCTGTCAGATTTTTTTTCGCTATCTGTGTTCCATTGCAGAGATTTCCAGTCAATACGTCTCATAGCCAACAGAAAGTGAGCGGAAATCCCTGCAAATTCAAGAAATTCCTTGAGACCCCCCCCCCGCCCCCCCCTTGAACTTGTGTCCCATCAGAAGATTTCCCCACTATTATTTTACTGTAATATGTGATTTTCTTTTACTTTCAGTTTCAATGATAGCGTTAAACAGGACATATAGGGAGGTTGTATCTCCTTAACAGGGGCACACACAGCAATAAAAACTGGAAGGGACTCTAATCTCGCTCCACTCTATTCAAAAACTAGAACAATTTTGCCTTTAGTTATACTTTAAGGAAAGGATATTAATTATTTCAGTGAACACTATTTTTTTAATCCGTCTCATATATTTTCAATAATTATAGAGATGTCTAGATTAGACATAACAGACTGAGCAGATTAGCTACAACAATCAAATATCTGCCATACAGGGAGGACATTGTTTTCAATGAGTCATCTGTCCCATACACTTACATTAAAAGAATGAGCAGTAAATGAAAACCATTGGGGGAGATTTATGAAAACTGGTGCACTCAGAATCTGGTGCAGCTGTGCATGGTAGCCAATCAGCTTCTAACTTCACCTCAATGAAACTTTGGCACAAAAATGGAAGCTCTTTGGTTTCTTCAGAGCTGCACCAGATTTTGCACTCTCCAGTTTTAGTAAATAACACCAGAGAACCCCACAGAGCAGGAAACAGAATTAGCAATTTAAATAAATATGTGCCCATACACATACACTATATTGTGACGCCTGCCTTTACACGCAAATTAACTTTAATGGCATCCCAGTCGTAGTCCGTTCGTTCAATTTTGAGTTGGCCCACCCTTTGCAGATATAACAGCTCCAACTCTTCTGGGAAGGCTGTCCACAAGGTTTAGGAGTGTGTCTATGGGAATGTTTGACCATTCTTCCAGAAGTGCATTTGTGAAGTTAGGCACTGATGTTGAACAAGAAGGCCTGACTCGCAGTCTCTGCTCTAATTCGTCCCAAAGGTGTTCTGTGGGGTTAAGGTCAGGACTCTGTACAGGACAGTCAACTTCCTCCACCCCAAAGTCGCTCATCCATGTCTTTATGGACCTTGGTTTGTGCACTGGTGTGCAGTCATGTTGGAACAGGAAGGGGCCATCCCCAAATTGTTCCCACAAAGTTGGGAACATGAAATTGTCCAAAATGTTCTGGTATGCTGATGCCTTAAGAGGTTCCTTCACTGGAACTAAGAGGCGAAGCCCAACCCCTGAAAAACAACCCCACAACATAATCCCCCCTCCACCAAATGATTAGGACCAGTGCACAAAGCAAGATCCATAAAGACATGAATGAGCGAGTTTGGGGTGGAGGCACTTGACTGGCCTGCACAGAGTCCTAACCTCAACCCCATAGAACACGTTTGGGATGAATTAGAGTGGCGACTGCAAGCCAGGTCTTCTTGTCCAACATCAGTGCCTGACCTCACAAATGTGCTTCTGGAAGAATGGTCAAACATTCCCATAGACACACTCCTAAACCTTGTGGACAGCCTTCCCAAAAGAGTTGAAGCTGTTATAGCTGCAAAGGGTGGGCCAACTCAATATTGAACCCTACAGACTAAGACTTGTATGCCTTTAAAGTATATGTGAGTGTAAAGGCAGGCGCCCCCAATACTTTTGACAATATAGTGTATATTATTACAAATTATACATCAAAACAATATTTATACAACAATGTCAAAGACCATACCTTCCAACTTTTTGAAATGGAAATGAGGGAAACCTATTATCAAAAGTATGTAGGCGTAGGACACACCCCCTGCCATGCCTCCTTAAAGGTGAATGATCAAAAAAAAAATATTAGTTAAACCCACATATGTTTTGTTTTTTTTACCAGTACTATTCCATTATAATTGGCCTTTCCAATTTACAAATGCAGCAGTTTAGAAATTGGTAGAAAGGTTTAGCACTGGGAAACACTGTTTGAAATTTAAATAGAGCAATTTATATACAACTAGATAGATCAGACCAAAATGAGGAGGAAAGAGGGACAGAGGGACTTTGTTCCAAATCAGGGACAGTCCCTAGAAATCAGTGACAGGTGGGAGCTATGTAAAACTATTTATATCAAGCAGACTTTTTTATTACATGTACTGTATATCTAACTGAATATTGCTCTTTAAAATACTATTATTGTTACTTATATTAAAATATGATCTGTAAACTATATGTATTAGCATGATCTCTAATTTGCATATCGGATGGTGGACAACTTGCTTGAGTGGGTCATTTCCTCTTTTTATAGACATGTATTTTTTTGGTCCCTATTCACAGGATATTACTGATCTGCACCCTGAAAAATATACTGCATGTCCTTATTTAATTTCACCCGCCAGCTCCTCTTTCTTTTGTATTTGTGATTCCACTGTGTAATTATAGCTCAGCAGAGATAGGCAGGGAAATAATGTTACCTCATTTACAATGCACTTGCAATCCATAATGTATATAATGCAATCACAATAGCACTCTTCTTCACAAGCCGTGTACTGAACATTACAAAGTGTATAACATCAAAGCCCTGCCATGGAACTTAATCTCAGAAAATAAATAGCAGGTTTTTTTTTTTTTTTGTTGCTGCAATCAGACCTAAAAGTATCTCCCATTATAGTCAGCAAAAGAATTTCAAATCAGAAGTGTATGTAAGTAATTTTGTTGGAAACAAAACCGGTAACTTTTCGGAGAACTCCAAATAATCATTTTTTGCTATTGTCTTCTTTTATGTATTCATTTCCTCCTGGTGATATTTTTATTGTCTCAGCATTTTAAAACATAGAGGGACTTGGGGATTAAAGTTTCTAAAAGAATTGTTCTGCTGCCCATAGCAACCAATTAGAATCTTCCTTCCATGAACCCAGCTAACAAAGTTGAGAATATATCTGACCGCTTTTAATGGGCAACTCAAACAGTTCTTTTAGCAAACACTCCTACTACTACGTTGGCCCTTACATGGTCAGTTCACAATAATGACTCACATTGACTGTATTGTTAGTCCATATATTTGTACCAGCTAAGATTACTCTAAAAGATTGACCAAGCACAGAATTTTAAGCCATCTACCATGATGTAGCGTGGAAACAAGGTTTAAAGTGGAAGTAAAGGCTATGACATCAGAGCTGCGACATCACCAGCCGGCTTCCATTGCCTGTCCGTTGTTAGTGCTCTCTCCCCTTAGCTTCAAAAATCATATTACTGCATGAAGGTAATAAAGAAGGTATTTATATAATATTAACAGTATTTTATATACTGCAGGCAGCATGTGTGAGGAGGAGCGAAGCAGCGTTTTAAACCTTAGATATATTGGCCTATAGTTCCAATTTAGGTTTAAGAACGGACACTCTATGCAATTAAATATCTGCGCATCTTAGTTGATTTACTAAAGGCGAATAGACTGTGCAAGTTAGAAGTTCAGTTGCACTCTGTAAGGGCATTTGCTCCAGAGCTTAGTAAATTGAGGGGGGAAGCTCTGCTGACTTCCATCACCCAATTATGTGCTTCACCTCATTTACTAAGCCCTGGAGCAAATGCCTTTGCAGAGTGCAACTGTACTTGCAAAGTAAAACAAAATATAGTGTAGCGCAACCAAAAACAAATACAAATAAAACAAGTTCAAATATAACAAAATTCCACCGTTGTACAGCTTTCAGTGACAGTTCATACATTTCCAGTAACTTCAGTGACCTCCACCTCTAGCTGGAATGCCTGCTCACCTCCAAAAGTTGACCTCATTACAGAGTCACACATGCCTGTGATTATATCTCTCAGGATGCCTTGGGAAAACAACTCCTCCTCCTGGTGTTCCTGGACAAGACAGACTTCCTCCCGGGTTCTCACTATGCAGACCCACTGCAGATTTACACACGCTTAGTATAATAGCTCTCAGGATTTTTCGGGAACACCAATCCTCATCACAGTGCACCTAGACAGCTAAGACCTCCTCCCTGGATCTCATTTAGTCATGTGTGGCCATATATTAAAAACTGTATCTTAGGTATAAAATACTCACATACAAATGTGAAAAACATTCATATCATCAATCATGTGAACAGAGAAAACGTCCTGAATGGCGACATCTGTACGTGTTACGCTCTTTGATGAGCTTCTGATGAGACCTGCTGAAGAAGCTTATCAGAGAGCGTAACGCGTACAGATGTCGCCATTCAGGACGTTTTCTCTGTTCACATCATGATTGATTACATGCATATTTTTCCCATCATGATTGATGGCATGCATGTTTTTCACATTTGTATGTCTCTCAGGATATTTCGGAAACATGAATCCTCATTACAGTTCGCCTAGACAGCTCAGACTTCCTCCCGGGATCTCATTCAGTCATGTGTGGCTGTATAAAACAAAGGCAGACCATAGTGCTCTCTGCTCTCTGCTAATAACATTTATTAAAACTGTAACTTATGAATAAAATACTCACATACAAATGTGAAAAACATGCATGCCATCAATCATGATGGGAAAAATATGCATGTAATCAATCATGATGTGAACAGAGAAAACGTCCTGAATGGCGACATCTGTACGCGTTACGCTCTCTGATAAGCTTCTTCAGCAGGTCTCATCAGAAGCTCATCAGAGAGCGTAACACCTACAGATGTCGCCATTCAGGACGTTTTCTCTGTTCACATGATTGATGGCATGCATGTTTTTCACATTTGTATGTGAGTATTTTATTCCTAAGTTACAGTTTTAATAAATGTTATTAGCAGAGAGCACTATGGTCTGCCTTTGTTTTATACAGCCACACATGACTAAATGAGATCCCGGGAGGAAGTCTGAGCTGTCTAGGCGAACTGTGATGAGGATTCGTGTTTCCGAAATATCCTGAGAGATATTACACCTATGCCCCGTACACACAGTCAGATTTTCCGACGGAGAATGTTCGACGGAAGCTTGTTGTCGGAAATTCCGACCACGTGTAGGCTCCATCGGACATTTTCCATCGGAGTTTCCTTCACACAAAATTTGAGATCTGTATCTCAAATTTTCCGACAACAAAATCCGTTGTCGTAAATTCCGATCGTGTGTACACAATTCCGACACACAAAGTTCTATGCATGCTCGGAATCAAGCAGAAGAGCCGCACTGGCTATTGAACTTCATTTTTCTCGGTTCGTCGTACGTGTTGTACGTCACCGCGTTCTTGACGTTTGGAATTTCCGACAAGATTTGTGTGACAGTGTGTATGCAAGACAAGTTTGAGCCAACATCCGGAAAAAATCCATGGATTTTGTTGTCGGAATGTCCAATCGTGTGTACGCGGCATAAGTGTGTGTGACTCTACAGTGGGGTCTACATAGTGAGAAGAACCCAGGAGGAGGTCTGTCTTGTCCAGGAACACCAGGATAAGGAGTTGTTTTCCCAAGGCATCCTGAGAGATATATACAGGCATGTGTGATTCTGTAGTGGGGTCAACTTTTGGAGGTGAGCAGGCATTCCAGCTTGAGTTGGTAGTCACTGAAGTCACTGGAAATTTATGAACTGCCACTGAAAGTTGCACTACAGTGGAATTTTGTTATATTGGGACTTGTTTTATTCATATTTGTTTTTGGTTGCGTTACAATATATTTTGTTTTGTTTGATATATTTAGAGTCACATGTGGATACACTCTAATGCCGTGTACACACGATCGGGATTTTGGTCGGAAAAAGATATGATGGCTTTTCCGACGGGATTCTGCTCAAGCTTGCCTTGCATACACACAGTCACACAAAAGTTTGCTGAACTTTCGACCGCCAAGAACGCGGTGACGTACAACACTATGATGAGCCGAGAAAATGAAGTTCAATGCTTCTGAGCATGCGTCAAATTGTTTTCGAGCATGCGTAGGAATTTTGCTACAGACGAACGCATTTTCGGATAGGAACTTTTTCCGACCGAAAAATTGAGATCATGCTCTCAATCTTTTGCTGGCTGGAATTCGACCAGCAAAAGTCCGATGGAGCATATACACGGTCCCATTTTCCGACCAAAAGCTCTCATCTGTCTTTTGCTGGCCGAATTTCCGATCGTGTGTACGTGGCATAAGTGGTGTGTGCAGCAATCATGTTAAGCCTATTAGTAGGCTAATTACATTATATATTGATTTCACATTATTATATTGATTATTGCACTGATTATAATTTTTTTTACCGTACTTGCAAAGTGCACGTATATTTGCCTTTTGTAAATCAACCTTATTGCCTTGAATTGGCCTTAATGTTTACAAACAAAATCATACATGATCTATAACATTAAAATGGTGAAAAATGTAGCGCTAACTAATATACACAGATATCGTGATATATATGCCAAGTAACAATAGGTAATGGAAAAGACTCAAAAGTCCATCTGCAGTAAAAAAGCCATCTACAAAAAATAGTGATAAACCAGGGAAGAAATCTCTAGCATTCAATATTGTAAAAAAACTGGAAAGTAAATGTCCAACTGTGTAAACAAAATTATCCAACACCAGATGGTAAAAATCCAAGAGCGGTGAAAATGGGAACACAACTCTGTCAGTAGAGGCAACATCAAATGGAAAATCTTCAATAACTGAATGACATATGATTGCTCTTACTGGAATGGGTGGACTCTAATGTCAGCGACATAGAGTCATATAGGCAGTGCGCCGCACAGGGCAGATGTATAGATATCCAGATGGTTCGGACCTCTAAGGTGGAATCCAGGGGAACCGAGGGTGACCTCCAAATTGACCTCCAATCCTAGGACCTTCAGAGTTGGATCTTGATGGTAAGTTCACCAAAACAACGTATCCACTCACATCGGGATGGTATGTGGAGAAAAAAATTGCTTTCACATAGTGCAGGTCAAAAGGGGTATTTTATTTCTAAAAACCAACTTATGGATAAAAAGTGATCACAAATAAATGAGGGCAATCTGGAGAGTGATAAAACGGCCCTACGCGTTTCGACCAATGGGTCTTCAACAGGGGCATGAATTACCTCTTCCACACTGCCTGTATATATAAATTATGCTAAAATTACAATCAATAATACAAGACCAATCAGCAAACAAAACCTCAAAAGAACTTCCGATTGGAGTACAGCGGTCATCTGACCGCTGGAATCCAAACCTCACTGTGGAGTCCAATGGTGTGAGAAAAATTTGGGACATGTGAGCCAGGTGATCAACCAGAAGGTAGACCGGAAGAAGATGTCACCGCAGCCGGATAGTCACATGGCAAACAAAGCAAAAAGAACGTCATGTTGAAAAGCCCGCAAAAACGCGGGTCTAAGGTCACATGACACGCGGAGACTGTGGCACATGACCGCATAGGGAATGATTCCTGAAAAAAGCCAGCGAAAAACGGGCCCTGTGGTCACGTGACCAGCTCTCAAACGCATGACAGCAAGTAAAACGTCATCCTGAAAAGCCCACGAAAACGCGGGTCTGGGGTCACGTGACACGCGGAGACCATGGCACATGACCACACAGGAAAGGATTACTAACAAGCCAGCAAAAACGGGCCATGGGGTCACGCGCCAAACTCTCAAATACGTGACCGCACTGACATCACATGACTGGAACTCAATAACATGAAGAAAAAAAGGGGGAACTCAAGTACAAATAGAAAAATAACAATGATTAGACTTATAAAATCTGTGATTAAAATGAATCATGTATGAAATGGTCAGAACGACCAGAAAAATGGGTCATCCAAACAGACAAATAAATAGAAAGACAATCTCCGTGTCTCCGTATAACTACAACCAAAATCAATATTCTACTCAATATTCGGGTTTTCAGAGACCTACCGAGGATTACCCAGGAAACCAAGAAAGAAAAGAGGGACCCGAGGGGGGTGGAGGGTCCAAAGCAAAAAGAAAAAGCACTTGAAAGGGGCTGGTATTTTCAATCTAAGTTCTGTCCCCTTGACTGATGCCAAAAAATTCGTATTAGACAAGGGGCTGAAATTTGTTCCCTCCAAACCCCTCAAAGAGTTTACTACGTTTATTGATGTACCAAAATTTACTCGGAAACTCAGTATACAAAGAAATTTTTTGGCTCAAACCTCTAGGCCTACTCCTGCTAAAGAGGTTCCCATTTCTACAGATATTACTTCATATGAAAATGGTTATGTGCATTTGGGATTATCTAATCCCTCCTTATTCAACCCCCCTGACACCATAGCACCATCCATTCAGGTTTTCAGAAGCCTTGTCTTGCAGGATTTAGAAAAACTACCATACCAAAAGAAAAAAGTTTACATTGATCCTAATATTAAAACAGGACTAAAACAATTATATGAAAGAAAAAACCTCATTATCCGTCCAGCTGACAAAGGCGGGGGGATTGTTATTTTAGACAAGGAGGATTACATAAAAGAAATTAACAGGATTCTGAACGATCCTGGTATATATAGTCCTATTCCCACGGACCCCACGGTTGATTACACAAAGGCTTTGGTTGAACTAATTGATGAGGGTTTTTCATTAGGGATTCTTAATAAGAAAGAAAGAAGTTTTCTTGTTCCCCTTGTTCCACGTATTCCTGCTATCTATTACCTCCCAGAGGTTCACAAGGACCCTGTCAATCCCCCTGGCCGACCCATAGTCAGCAGGATTGATTCGGTCACTGCCTGCAT
Organism: Aquarana catesbeiana; assembly: GCF_042186555.1. Lineage (NCBI taxonomy): Eukaryota > Metazoa > Chordata > Amphibia > Anura > Ranidae > Aquarana > Aquarana catesbeiana. The sequence goes on from NC_133327.1 coordinate 123,210,409, forward strand.
TGGAAGATATGTCGATTTTCATCTCCAACCCTTTATTCGGTCCATTCCATCTTATCTCAAAGATACTAGAGATATTATTAAGCTCCTTGAGTCGGTGGAAGTCCAAGAGGGGATGATTCTGGTAACAGCGGACGTGGCCGCACTTTACACGTGCATACCCCATAGTTTGGGTTTTGACGCGTTGAGAATCATCTATCTAGGGATACTAGGCTCCCATTATTACAGCGACCTACATAACTATTTCTGGTTTCAAAACCAATTTTACCTACAGAAGAGGGGGGTGGCCATGGGGGGAAGTTCGCTCCCAGTTTGGCCAACCTCTTTATAGCTCAGTGGGAGGAGGATGTCTCCTATGCCTCCCAGAGACCCGAGTTGGTTCTCCGGGCTAGGTACATTGAAGACATCCTCCTCCTATGGAGTGGAGACCATGAATCCCTGGATAGTTTCATGGCTACACTCAATCTCAATGATCGGGGGATTGTTTTGAGCTATGAGGCTGGCTCAACTTCAGTCCATTTTTTAGATCTTGAGATTATGGTGGTTGAGCAACATCTTGATTTCAGGAAATACTTTAATCCAATGGACCGAAATGGATATATTCCGGTTGACAGTTGCCATCAAGCCCAATGGTTAAAATCGGTCCCTTATAGCCAGTTTTTAAGGTTACGTCGTAACTGTATGAGGACTTCAGATTTTCTTTCACAGTCTCAAGTTCTTAAGAACAGATTTTTGGAAAAGGGTTATAACTCTGGAGACTTAGACGCTGAGATCTATAAAGTTCTACAAACAGATAGAAGTTCTACTCTTGTAGAACGCCCTAAAAATGTTCTTGATTCCAGATTTAGATGGTCCTTCCTTACTACATACTCTACCCAGTCTAGGCAGATTAGGGATATTTTCAAAAAACATTGGAAGGTGCTCCGGAATGACAGGCTTTTAGGCCCTGTTCTCCCAGAACAGGCTGCTGTCATCTTTAGAGGTGCATGGTCCATTCTGGGGCAAATTGCCCCTAATGTGATCGATCCCCCAAAAAGGGTTTAATTTTTCCTGCAGTACAAGGGTTTTCACCCATATCGAAAATGTAATGTGTGCCTCCATAACATCGGGGGAGACGCAAAACCGACACATTCATGTCCACTGTTACTCTACGTGTTTATACCATGAGACATTTCACCACTTGCGCCACCCAATTTATTGTTTATTTACTCACCTGTCCTTGCAAAAAGCAATATGTTGGCCGTACCATTAGGACATTCTCCATAGGAGTGGAAAAATATCAAAATTATCGCGCTTCCCAAATGTGAAAAATACATAAGCTGCAGTCCTAATTGTGAGGCATACACAAATACAAAAATCCAAATAATCTATATGAACCGCGCTACAAGATTAAATTAGTACCCTACTATGATTGACAAAATATAAATTGAAATAAGATGAGCATATATAAAAATCAATCATTTAAGGTGACAGTATATAATGATATAAAATGTGTATTGATAACAAAAAAAAGAAAAAAATATTAAAATAAAGTCCCAAAACCAAATCGTGGTTTAAGAGATGAAAAACCAAATTCAATTGTGATAACATAAAATGTAAAAATGAATGACGATGATTAGAGGAAAGGAGATCCCTGTAGCCAAATCAGTGTTCAAATTGTGACTAATATAAATTCATCGGCAAACACCCAGTGAGAAAATCCACCACCTGTAAAAATGCATGCTTACCAAAGGCAAGCTACAAATCAGCTTGTATGTAGATATCCACTCAGTGGAGACAACACCTTCAATCTCCTCACAGAGGATAGACAGGCAGGACCCTCCGTCCAAGGAATCCAAATGATCAGCAGGCGAGACCCTGGATTGGACACCGGAGTTGATGACGTCAGGTATGAAAGGGGCAATCCTGGAAGAGCAGACAGAAGAATGATTCTGCAGAAGATTGGAGCCTAGGGAAGTCTGATCCTGACTTCTGTTTGTTAGCTGACTTCCAGTAAGACACCAATAGAGAGAGGGAGGAGACCAGGATGCGTGTCAGGGAATAGAAGGGGAATGAATGAACATGTTGCTGGGATTAAAAGTGGGAAAAGCAAATATACGGTACCCCGTCATTACTTGCAGTACCACAACAAGGATCCCGCTGGCACACTTTTTCAAGTGATTGATAAGTTTGTCCCTCATTGGAGGGGAGAGTCCCCCCTTCATGGGGTCTCCCGTCTCGAGACATATTGGATATATGAGCTCAGGTATTACTATCCGTTCAGGTTAAACGTTGAGTGGGACCTCAACTCATTTATCAATCAGTCCTAGAGTCTCTGCACTCTTGCCTTTATATTTTCAGATTTATTCACACATTTCTCATTATATTTATTCTTAAAATATCAATTTAATTTAAAATATGTTTTGTTGATTCACCCACCATTATTATTTTTGGTATAATTTACAGTGGATAATATTTAATTTCATTTTTAATTTCATGATTTCTGTTTGGATATCTTCATTTTTGGCAACCTCCGGAGTCTGTGACCAATTCTGGTTGGGCGACCGTTCATTTCCGGTTGCGCCCACTTCCGGTCGTGGCCTTGTGACATGGAGATGGCCTTTCTATTTATTTGTGTGTTTGGATGACCCATCTTCTTGGTCGTTCTGACCATTTCATACATGATTCATTTTAATCACAGATTTTATAAGTCTAATCATTGTTATTTTTCTATTTGTACTTGAGTTCCCCCTTTTTTTCTTCATGTTATTGAGTTCCAGTCATGTGATGTCAGTGCGGTCACGTGTTTGAGAGTTTGGCGCGTGACCCCATGGCCCGTTTTTGCTGGCTTGTTAGTAATCCTTTCCTGTGTGGTCACGCGCCATGGTCTCCGCGTGTCATGTGACCACAGACCCGTGTTTTCGTGGGCTTTTCAGGATGGCGTTTTACTTGCGATCATGTGTTTGAGAACTGGTCACGTGACCCCAGGGGCTGTTTTTCACAGGCTTTTTTCAGGAATCATTCCCTATGCGGTCAAGTGCCACAGTCTCTGCGTGTCACGTGACCTTAGACCCACGTTTTTGCGGGCTTTTCAACATGACGTTCTTTTTGCTTTGTTTGCCATGTGACTATCCGGCTGCGGTGACATGTTCTTTAGGTCTACCTTCTGGTTGGTCATGAAAAAAACGGAAGGAGTCCAGCAGCAATTCATCAGGGAGGACAGACCGATGTTTAGCTAAATATCTTTATTGATTATCCAAATAAAAAATAAACATATACAGAAACTACACCCACCTCCAACACATGATTAAAAATTAGACAAACGTCTTAATGGGACACAGGTGGCCACCGACCCGATACACACACCTCACACTCGTCTCACACACAGACAGACAATTATCTTAGACCCGGGTCTGACATAGAGGCATGAGTAGTCAGACAATAAAAAATTAATCCAATATGCCAATAGTAAAAAAAAGGCACACGGGGATGCTTCCAGGGGGATAGTCTGCAGAAAGTGCTTGTGCTTTAAGGTGGACGAGAGTTCAATTGATGTGATAACTGAGGGTATAATGGCTCTGAAACAGCAATGTGTACAGCGGTATAGATGACAGATGGGGATTAAAGGCAGAAAGCAATTCGGGCTAATGTCTCACAAGGAAAACAAACGTAATGAGCTATATAGGATATGATTTCACAATACTTGGAGTGTAGATCACCTCCCCGATTGGCGTCTTGTGCACTTGAATTCATTGCCCTTGAAAGTCCCGTCTTACGGCAATAGCCCCACTGAGAATAAGTCCACTGTGAAGGTCCGGATGTAGGCATCAATTTGTATTCATTCCAGCTGGAACGTACGGTGTGTAGTAAGGTACAGATCATCTGAACTAGTGGTATCACTAGGCTGTATAGAGAGCCACATCCCAGAGCAGCAAAGTAGATGATTCACATCAGCAGATACAACCGTGTACGGTCATGGAGATAAGGGATGTTTAGAGGTGGATCATGGTATTTGGTGGAGATCCCAGCGTCCTAACCACCGACAGCGTGATGGCTAGATGCTAAAAAGATGCTAGACCTTCTGGTTGGTCACCTGGCTCACATGTCCTAAATTTTTCTCACACCATTGGGCTCCATAGTGAGGTTTGGTTTCCAGCGGTCGGATGACCGCTGTGCTCCAATCGGAAGTTCTTTTGAGGTTTTGTTTGCTGATTGGTCTTGTATTATTGATTGTAATTTTAGCATAATTTATATATACAGGCAGTGTGGAAGAGGTGATTCATGCCCCTGTTGAAGACCCATCGGTCGAAACGCGTAGGGCCGTTTTATCACTCTCCACATTGCCCTCATTTATTTGTGATCACTTTTTATCCAAAAGTTGGTTTTTAGAAATAAAATACCCCTTTTGACCTGTGCTATGTGGAAGCAATTTTTTTCTCCACATACCATCCCGATGTGAGTGGATACGTTGTTTTGGTGAACTTACCATCAAGATCCAACCCTGACTGTCCTAGGATTGGAGGTTGATTTGGATGTCACCCTCGGTTCCCCTGGATTCCACCTTAGAGGTCCGAACCATCTGGTTATCCATACATCTGCCCTGTGCGGCACACTGCCTATATGACTCTATGTCGCTGACATTAGAGTCCACCCGTACCGGTAAGAGCAATCATATGTCATTCAGTTATTGAAGATTTTCCATTTGATGTTGCCTCTACTGACGGAGTTGTGTTCCCATTTCCACCGCTCTTGGATTTTTACCATCTGGTGTTGGATAATTTTGTTTACACAGTTGGACATTTACTTTCCAGTTTTTTTACAATATTGAATGCTAGAGATTTCTTCCCTGGTTTATGACTATTTTTTATAGATGGACATTTTTTTGCAGATGGACTTTTGAGCCTTTCCATTACCTATTGTTACTTGGCACATATATCACGATATTTGTGTATATTAGTTAGCGCTACATTTTTCACCATTTTGCTCCATATATGTTTGTCACATTTTATGTAGCTGCTTATTCTTTCGTCTTTTTTTAGGTTAGCGCAGTAATTCTTTCTCACCTTCACATTTGATCTATAACATTGCAGTGATATATCCAGCAAAGCAGTTCCATTGCCCTGGCTCTAATGTAAACAATGCTCCACCTCTCCTACTATAAACACTGAAAAAGTATCAACATAATTTATTTTACAATCTTAAGTAATAAAAAGTGAAAAGTTTTTTTTGTTTGCTCTTCTGCCGTATAATTGACAGGAACCTATTGCACACAGTACAGTTTCTGTTATTGGGTGGAAGCTCAACATTTTGGCACTTGCCTGGAAAAGGGCGGACATATTAGAACAATTCTGTAGCTTAAAGTGGAAGTAAAGACAAAACCTAACTAACTCTAAACCTACTCCCACCCCCATTCTAAACCTAAACTATGTAACCCTGTAAAGAAAAGATCGCTATACTTACCTGTTCCGAAACTGCTCTGGTCTGGTCCCAGGCTGAGCTGTCAGTGGTTGCTTCAGTATGTAGGAGAAGCAGCCGACAATAGAAGCCCCATAGTAACTCAATAGGTGACATCACTTCCCAGGCATGTCTAATGCATGCAGAGGGAGCCACTGACAGGGCTATCCATGGCTCAGATTTCAGTTAGTTCACCAGAAATCAGGCAAAATGTGCTCCATCCATCTCCAGCTTAAAGCGATTCTAAGGGCTGAAGGTTTTTTGCCTTTCTATTACTTACCTAAGCCCAACCTCGATCCAGCAATGTGCAAGACAGCAGCGGCTCTTTTAGGTCTCTCCCTCCTCACCGGCTGAGATGCAGTAGCAGAAGCCATTGGCTCCTGATGCTGTCAATCACAGCCAGAGAGGAGGGAGATGGGGGGGCTGAGTTGAGCTCTCTGTGTGTTATGGACACAGAGAGCCGGCTCCGGAATGAGCATGCATGAGTGCCCCCATAGCAATGGGCTATGGGGGAACTTGGCAAGGGAGAGGGGCCCAGAGCACCGGAGGATCAAAGTGAAGGAGTGTCATCAGCACACCAAGGATTCCTCGAAAGGGTCCAAAGCTTTATTTCAGTGGTCAAATAATAAATATACAGCCCAAAAATACAGTACAAAAATACATCTTGTATTTTGTACCACATTTTTCATTAGCCATAGAAGACTGACTAGATCAGGGGTAGGCAACCTTTTGAGCACAGTGTGCCGAAAAATGTTTTCAAAGAAATTGAGAGTGCCGATTTTATTTTTTTTTGCCCATCTCTGTAACCCCCTGCTGCTCTGCCCCACCGCTGTAACCCCCTGCTCATCTGTCCCACCCATGTACCTCCTTTGTCCTCTACTCTACCCTGCCACTGTACCCCCTGTACATCTGCCCTACCTCTGTACCCCCTCCTCTTCTGCCCAACCACTGTAACCCCCTGCTCACCTGTCCCACCAATGCACCTCCTTTCAGATCTGCCCCACCACTTTACCCCCCTGCTCTTCTGCCCCACCGCTGAACCCCTTTCTCATCAGCCCGAACACTGAACCCCCTGCTCATCTGCCCCATTACTGTAGCCCCCTTCTCTTCTGTCCCACTGCTGAACCCTCTTATCTCTTCCACCACTCTACCTCCCTGTACATCTTCCCCACCGCTGTACCCCCCTGCTCTTCTTCTGTCCCACCTCTGAACCCCTCCTGCTCATTTTTCCCACCGCTGTACCCTCCTGCTTATCTGCTCCATGATCTACCGTCCTCTCGTCTATGATACGCGTGATATGTAGAGTGGTGAAAGGAGGCAGAGATGAGACACATCTTCTTGTCCTGGCACACTTTCCCTGCTGATCCACCTCTCACATCCAGACCACATGCTTGTATGTGATGTATGTGAGGTATGTGATGTATGTGATGTCACATACAAGCATCTGGAATGGATGCGCAATAATGAGCTCATGTCAGGGGCATTTTCTGAAAGCAGTGGGCCTGTGTGCAGGATCATAAGTTGGGCCCCCGCAGCTGAGAAAAAGTGTGGCGCTTTGCGTTGCAGAAAAAGTTGGGTGTGGTTTTCATTGTACTGGCTGTGGCTTAAAGGGACACAAAGTGCAGGGGTTCAGTAGTAAGTGACGCAAAGGTTCAGGAATATTGTCAACAAGGTTTCCAGAACCTCAACAATAATTACACAAACTGTCACCTGATTGTGATTTTCTCAATCAGTGAAATCCCTTCTTTCTGAGATTGGTAGTGGCAACCAAGCGAGTCATCTTCCTCCAAATGGTCGACGGGCTAGCAGAATTGCATCCAATCTCTTCCCCATCACAAAAGCTGATGATCGCAGCTACAGCAAAGCTAGAGAACCAAACAATGTTTCCCATCTTTTACAATGTGTGGGGGCACAGAGCCTCCCCCTCAGTACAGGTGCAGTGTGGGGAACTCTGAAATTGGAATGCATTAGTGTTTCGCTGACGCTTCCCTGCACTGCTCTGCTGATGGGGAGGGAGTCGAGTGCCAGTGTTCTGACGAGAAAGGTCCCCCCATAGGATAGTGTCTGCCCTGTAGTGCACAGGTGCAGTGCTTGCGCAGTACGGAGGACAAAGGAGACGCCGAAAGTCTCTGAACATGAACAGCTGTTCATCAGCTGTACACGGGGCATGCACAATTAATATTATATTCTGTCACACGCTCCGGCAGGCTCCCAATGCTCGTGGGTTTCTCAAATGGGCAGATCTTTGCAGGGGGTGTTTACACAACTGAAGGGTGGGTTTAACAATGTTGATGGGCGGGTTAATCTCCTTCAAGAGGAAGGCCCATCAAAAAAAAAAAAAATTAAAAGTCAGCAGCTACAAATACTGCAGCTGCTGACTTTTAACTGGACACTTACCTGTCCCAGGGTCCAGCGATGCGGGGGATCGAAGCCCCGCTCATCTCTCCCTCCATCCAGCGGTGCCGGCATTGCAACTGTGGGTGCCGGGCTGTGGCTTCACAGCCTGGTACCCACTGCGCATGCGCAAGTGGCGCCGAGCGTCGTGATTGGCCGCTCAGTCACCTGGGACCTGTAATGGGTCCCAGATGATTGACAGGAGGGAGGGAGCAGAGCTGAGCCCTTCCTGTGCCGAGGGGGAAGTGATGTCACCAGCCCAGGCACTGGAAGAGGCAGACTGTGAGGGACCCCTAGCAACAGGCATTTAGAGGAAAGTAAAAAAAAAAAAAATATCCAAATGTTTTTTTTTATTTTTTTTTTAGGCACAATCATGACTTTTTTTTTAGGGTGGAACACCACTTTCAGTTGTGTAATCAGCTCTGCCCATTCAGTAGGCACACCGCCCCTTGCAGAGTTGTAGGAGCATCGGGAGTGTGTGACAGAATGTACTATTAATTGCGCAGGTGCCGTGTAGATCTCATGAACAGCTGTTCATGTTCGGAGACTTTCAGTGTCTCCTTTGTCCTCCGTACTGTGCAAGCGCTGCGCCTGAGAAGTACAGGACGGACTCTATCCGATGGGGGACATTTCTCGACAGGACACCAGCAAAAGATGCTTTGTGTGCCACTTGCGGCACCAGTGCCGGGGGTTGCCTACCCCTGGACTAGATTAACTATAACAATCCATATTTTGCAAATAACAATGATGACCTGCCAAACAGGAAGGCATTGTTTTCAGTGAGTCAGCTGACTCATACATTTCCATTGTGAGAACGAGCAGTAAAGGACAGTGAGGGACAACCATTGTGTAGCACTAGAGAACAAGTGCGATTAGAATAAAGCTGAGTATACACACATAGTTTTTTGTCATTCAGCCAGTTGACAAATGATGTGGATTCAGGAATTGCCCCACCAGGACATTGTATTGTGGGGGCTCCTTGCTGTCAGAATACACTGATCAGTGATGTAGATGATTGGCTGCAAGCCGCTGATTGAAGCAGGTTTTCCATCTGTCCTGTTCGACAGAAGCCTACCTAACGATCAGCTACTGTCTAACCAGGAGAGATGCACACAGATCAAAATTTGACCAATCACCGCTGAACCAGCTGAATTTTGATCTGTGCATACTTAGCTTTAAATTCGAAATTTATACAAATTTATACATGCACATACAGTTTTGCAACAGTGAACCAAAAACTACCTGTTGTGTTGCAGCAAACCGTTTATAACAATCAAGTTGGGTTTGGAAAAGTACTGAGTGCAATTCGGCTGGTCACCTCTATGTTCTAGACAGACCCTGCTGCTCTGAATTGCACTTTGGAGCGGCAGGGTCATAATGAACAGCCAAATTGCAGGATCCAGTTTAATCCTATTGTAATGCTAGATGATTGGCCATCCCTACTGAATCAAGCTTAAACAAAGCTGTTGTAGTGTTCTGAATTGCTCCTGGGTTGCAGGTTATTATATGATCTACTCACTCATCTATTGTATTGCAGATTACTTCACTCTTGTCAGGATATCTAGAGTTATGCATGCCCAGGTCATATAGGAAACACTAGAAAAAAGATTTTCATTTTTGACAGAATGTGGATTAAACCACAACCACTAACTAATAAGATGCAGTGCTGTAAATAGCAGCTAAGACACTCCAATACACTCATAATAGGAATCATGCAAGCAAATGTTTGTTAGAAGCACAGTGTAGCATATCCATGTTCTCACAACAAAGTACTGGCTTTTAAACAATACATTCTAAACATTTCAGTGTATTAAATTGTTAAAAGCTGTGAGCCACAAAGGGTCAGATGTTTAGAACAATTTTTAAGACCTGTGACATGTGATTGAGTTCACCGCTATTGCTATTGTATACATATTGTCAGGGTGCAGTTAGCTGTGAGCAGGTATGTCGCCCAGGATTGTTAACCAGTAGGGATGAGCTTCGAGTTCGAATCACACTCATGTTCGACTCGAACATTGGCTGTTTGCAAGTTCGCCGAACAGCGAACAATTTGGGGTGTTCGCGGCAAATTCGAATTCGAAAAGTCTATGGGAGAAATTAAAAGTGCTAATTTTAAAGGCTTATATGCAAGTTATTGTCATAAAAAGTGTTTGGGGACCTGGGTCCTGCCCCAGGGGACATGGATCAATGCAAAAAAAAGTTTTAAAAAGGGCAGTTTTTTCAGGAGCAGTGATTTTAATAATGCTTAAAGTCAAACAATAAAAGTGTAATATCCCTTTAAATTTCATAGCTGGGGGGTGTCTATAGTATGCCTGTAAAGGGGCACATGTTTCCCGTGTTTAGAACAGTCTGACAGCAAAATGACATTTCAAAGGAAAAAAGCCATTTAAAACTACTTGCGGCTATTGCATTGCCGGTCCGACAATACACATAGAAGTTCATTGATAAAAATGGCATGGGAATTGCCCACAGGGGGGCCCTTCAGGTCTGGTATGGACATTAAGGGGAACCCCGGCCAAAATTTAAAAAAAAAATGACGTGGGGATCCCCCTAAATTCCATACCAGACCCTTCAGGTCTGGTATGGATTTTAAGGGGAACCCCGTGCCAAAAAAAAAAAAAAAACGGCGTGGGGTCCCCCCAAAGATCCATACCAGACCCTTATCCGAGCATGCAACCTGGCAGGCCGCAGGAAAAGACGGGGGGACGAGAGAGCGCCCCCTCCTCCTGAACCGTACCAGGCCACATGCCCTCAACATTGGGAGGGTGCTTTGGGGTAGCCCCCCAAAACACCTTGTCCCCATGTTGATAAGGACAAGGGCCTCATCCCCACAGATCCCGCCCCCCCCCCCGTGTGAAATGGTACCCCTACCATTTCACTAAAAAACTGTCAAAAATGTTAAAAATGACAAGAGACAGTTTTTGACAATTCCTTTATTTAAATGCTTCTTCTTTCTTCTTTCTTCTATCTTCCTTCATCTTCTTCTTCTGGTTCTTCTGGCTTTTCTGGTTCTTCCTCCGGCGTTCTCATCCAGCATCTCCTCCGCGGCGTCTTCTATCTTCTTCTCCTCGGGCCGCTCCGCACCCATGGCATGGGGGGAGGCTCCCGCTCTTCTCTTCATCTTCTTCTCTTCTTCATCTTCTTCTTCATCTTCTTCTTTTCTTCTCTTCTTCTCTTCTTCTCTTCTTCATCTTCTTCTCCGGGCCGCTCCGCATCCATGCTGACATGGGGGGAGGCTCCCGCTGTGTGACGGCGTCTCCTCTTCTGACGGTGACCCCGCCCCCCTCTGACGCACGGGACAAGTCACCATGCGTCAGAGGGGGGCGGGGTCACCGGGTGGCCCCGCCCCCCGTTATTTAAGAACCGTCAGACGAGGAGACGCCGTCACACAGCAGAGAAGAAGATGAACAAGAAGATGAAGTAGAGAAGAAGATGAAGAGAAGAGCGGGAGCCTCCCCCCATGCCATGGATGCGGAGCGGCCCGAGGAGAAGAAGATAGAAGACGCCGCGGAGGAGATGCTGGACGAGAATGCCGGAGGAAGAACCAGAAGAGCCAGAAGAACCAGAAGAAGAAGAAGATGAAGGAAGATAGAAGAAAGAAGAAGCGTTTAAATAAAGGAATTATCAAAAACTATCTCTTGTCATTTTTAACATTTTTGACAGTTTTTTTGTGAAATGGTAGGGGTCCCTTACCATTTCACACGGGGGGTGGGCCGGGATCTGGGGGTCCCCTTGTTGGCTTCCAGATTCCAATAAGCCCCCGCCCACAGACCCCCACAACCACCGGCCAGGGTTGTGGGGATGAGGCCCTTGTCCTCATCAACACGGGGACAAGGTGTTTTGGGGGGCTACCCCAAAGCACCCTCCCAATGTTGAGGGCATGTGGCCTGGTACGGTTCAGGAGGGGGGGCGCTCTCTCATCCCCCCCTCTTTTCCTGCGGCCTGCCAGGTTGCATGCTCGGATAAGGGTCTGGTATGGATTTTTGGGGGGACCACGCCGTTTTTTTTTTGGCGCGGGGTTCCCCTTAAAATCCATACCAGACCTGAAGGGCTGGTATGGAATTTAGGGGGACCCCCACGTCATTTTTTTTTTTTAATTTTGGCCGGGGTTCCCCTTAATATCCATACCAGACCTGAAGGGCCTGGTATGGAATTTAGAGGGACCCCCACGTCATTTTTTTTTTAAATTTTGGTTCGGGGTTCCCCTGTGGGGAATTCCTATGCCGTTTTTATCAATGAACTTCTACGTGTATTGTCGGACCGGCAATGCAATAGCCGCGAGTAGTTTTAAATGGCTTTTTCCTTTGAAATGTAATTTTGCTGTAAGACTGTTCTAAACACGGGAAACATGCGCCCCTTTACAGGCATACAATGGACACCCCCCAGCTATGAAATTTAAAGGGATATTACACTTTTATTGTTTGACTTTAAGCATTATTAAAATCACTGCTCCTGAAAAAACGGCCATTTTTAAAAGTTTTTTTTTGCATTGATCCATGTCCCCTGGGGCAGGACCCAGGTCCCCAAACACTTTTTATGACAATAACTTGCATATAAGCCTTTAAAATTAGCACTTTTGATTATTCATGTTCATGTCCCATAGACTTTAACGGTGTTTGCGTGTTCGAACAAACTTTTTTCCTGTTCGTATGTTCTAGTGCGAACCGAACAGGAGGGTGTTCGGCTCATCCCTATTAACCAGGCAGGTTGAGGGGCTCCAGGATGATTGCGTAGTTTTGGAGGAAACTGTGTTTCAGCTTACTCTATGGTTTGTAAAGTCCAGTTGGGGACCTGGAGCCTGGAAATTTCACAGCTGGGTGGAAGGAGGTCTCAAATCCTGGGACCAGGATTGAGAATTAGACAGGACACTGATTGTGCAGGTTTGTCTGGGTCTTTTGGTAGAGACAGGACCGAGGTTCTGGGCTCCACTCTCCCGAGGAGTCCTGGTGTGCAAGAGAGAAGCGTGCATGTCTGCACGGTACAGTCTGTCAGAGCAGACTGAGGGCCCAAGTCTGTGAACTGTAGCAGCAAGGAGGCTGGAAAAGAGAGTGCCAGCAAAGGCACAGAGTGTGTACCAAACAGGGACACTGCTTTAAGTCTCAAGAGGACCGAGGCCAAAGCCTGAGCAGCAGTGGTGACCAGAGAGTCAGGTGGCTTGGTATTTTTCATTTAATATTACATTGCTGCTGTGAAGTTGAAGCTCCTGCGTGGGAATCCTGGATGTACTGTGTTTTTCTTTTCCTTTAATAAAAGTGGGCCAACAAGCCCTTAAACAGCACAACTGGCATGGATTCAGCTCACTGGTAGGCTCTACACTTAAAATGTTACTAAACCCCGTAATATGAAAATAGTTCATCAGCCCCCCGCAGTGCCCAAAGCTTATAAATCTTCTTTTTACTTTAAAATACTGCCACTATATACCTTTTTGGCTGATTTGTATACCACAGTCATGTGATAAACTGCAGGGTCTGCCCAAGTGCTGAGTCTTCAGGTAGGAGGAGATTTCCACTACATGCTTTTATGGGAGACGGATCATCCATCAATCAAGATGTGACATTCCACCCACTGTGTTCTTTTAGTTATTGGACATGGAGGGGGAGGGAGGGACTGGGCTGTCATTTAGGATCTGTATAGACGCCCACATGTGTAATGTCAATGTAATGTGACCTGAAAAGCTCAACTCAACAAGGATAATATTCTCTCCAGCATTAGAGACCAAACTGAGCATGTGCAGTTTTACTACTCTGACTGTGTATTATATGGCCTTGCCAAGAGAGACACTGCTGGAGGTAGAGGATCTGTACATATCCACTTCAGCTCCAGAAGATTTTACCCCCTTCCTGACCAGAGCACTTTTTACAATTTGTAACTGCGTCACTTTAACTGACAATTGCGCTGTCATGCGACATTGTACCCAAACAAATTTTGCATCCTTTTTTTTTAAAGGGTTAACTGTGTTTCCTAGGTGTGTTCTAACTGTAGGAGGGATGGGACTAACTGGAGGAAATGACAGATCGGTGTTCATACTTAGTATGAACACACAATCTGTCTCTACTTCCCTGAAAGAAAGTGTTTACACACACAGATCCCGGTTCTCGCTCTGTCACGAGCGATCGCAGGTGCCCAGCGGTCATTGTGCCCGCCAGCCACTCGCATCGGCTCCGGGTACACGCTGTGGGCACGCACATGCCCCCAGTGACCAAAAGGCAAAGCGACGCAAGGTAACGTAGTTTCACCCAGCCGTGCCATTCTGCCACAGTAAAACTGTGGCGGCTGGTCGGCAAGAGGATATAAGATCAAAGAGTCTTTTTACACAATGCAAAGGATTAACCCTTACGTTCCACAGTGAGTATAACAAGCATTCTTTACTGCATATACAGACAGATTTTATTGTTGTGGGTTTAGTAACACTTTAAGCTAAATAACCCCCAAATATCACAAGGTATACTTTATAGTACCCTTCATAACTCATACAAAAGGTGAACCTGTTGTCCATGCCTAATTACTGTTGCAGAGCATCCCACTTATGGCCTTTGAGGGTTTACAATCTCTTTGTATAACCTCTGAACACGGCTTCAACGCCTATCTCACTGGTTTGATTCTCTGGTCCTGTCTTTTTCAGGAAGTATCCTTACTGAACTCTACTTATGATTATAATGCTCACTTCTATGGGGGAGTTAGCTCTCCTGCTAAGAAAGCCTTACTTATATACCCAAAGTATATATCGTTAGCTGGCTTTTATTTTCTAGTAACAGCTAGTCAAAGGCCCACATCTTACTCTCTCCAATACACAGGCTCCTTTTTGGTGACACGGTTAACTTCCAGTTTTCTTACAGACCCTTTCCCTGTAGTCTTGTGGGTAGTCACGTAACATCCCTCATCCTCTTTTCCATGCAGTGGCCATGAGCGATCTTCAAAACTGGAGAGAGTGGTACAGGCATTATTAGGACCTGTTTACATAATGCACAAGCTTTTGATTGCTTAAACCAAGTTTATCATTGCCCTACAGGTCTATAGGGATGCAAAACCTTCTTGAAGGAGATCAAATACACCTGTCTATAAAGTCTGGATGGCCTTAGTAGCATTTCAAATTGATGCCATCAACACAAGCTTAAAGATCATTGCCCCAGGCCCTTAATATGACACTTATACTAGTATTTTACTGTAAGCTCAGGCCAATGTGGTAATGAACACCCACGGAGTGTGTTCATGACATGACAGTCTGGACTATAATGGTTTGCATGATGTTGGCCATCTCTGAGCCCAGAAGAGGTCCAGCGTCCAGCAATGAAGTGGAGACCTAATGCTCACAAAGTTCTTTTTAATTCCAGGAGACCCTTCTTTGTCAGCAGAGGGGCATACATGACTGATACAGAGTAGGTATCTTCGCAGAATAAGTGCTCATTGAGTCTCTGACATAGTAAACCACCTGAGACCTGTGACCAGTATCCCTTTATCAACTACTCCCTGAAAGCTCCTAATAGGCTACCAAAAGTCAGCTGCATTCAACATTTTCCTCCAACAGAAGTCTACATATCAGTGGCAGGTCACAAAATGTTTCCAGAGTTGATCCCGTCTTCACAATGTACACATTACCCTACTGATGTCAATGAAAACCCAGCTACAGCAAAATTATAATTGTGCTTTGTGAGCTTCTGAAGATTGACTATAGAATGGGTGCAAATATATGATGGGTATCAAAAATAATCTTTTAAAGTTGTTTAGACCCTGCTCTTGTCTAATGCACACCAGTCCTGGGAATTCAAATAAACATATTTATACCACAACTCTGCACATTTTGGATTACGATGTGAAGTCTCAGTAAACCGAGCAGTCAAAAAACTTTTCTTTTCCGATTATAACATTAAACATTTTCTTAGTTTCCATTTCTTAAAAAATGCACAACTGTTCTTTCAAGCCTGATTCCGTTAATAAGAGAAACCTAATTGCTTTGCTCTATTGCTAAGGGTTAAACAACTTCCAGCCGCACACAGATTAAGCGGCGTATTAAAACGATGAAACAAGCTGTAAAGTTAAAAGGGTTTTTAATCTCTTTGCCAACACACGGAAACATCATATTCCAGGGGTGCTTGGAAGAAAAAAAACGAGATCCTGCAGAGTCTTCTGGAGCAAATCTAACACAAGCCACCAGGGTAATCAACTTCCAATGACATTCTGAGTGAACTGCGCACAAATATCCAATTACTTAATCCACCCACCCTAATTTTTATTTGCTGTTTTCATGGAAACATGGAAATAATTTTATGTATGTATCAGTTGAATTAAAGTTTTTAATTAATCAGTGGAGCGAGGCATAGCAGTCTTAGAATTGGGCTAATCTGATCCTTTTTTGGCAAATTACAATTGTCCGATTCCCTTCAACATATATATATATATATATATATATATATATATATATATATATATATATATATTTATATTTATATATATATGTGTGTGTGTGTGTGTGTGTGTTGATTCATTGTCTATACTAAAATTTGTGTAATCCTTAAACCCAGATTCACATACACTATATTACCAAAAGTATTGGGACGCCTGCCTTTACACACACATAAACTTTAATGGCATCCCAGTCTTAGTCAGTAGGGTTCACTATTGAGTTGGCCCACCCTTTGCAGCTATAACAGCTTCAACTCTTCTGAGGAGGCTGTCCACAAGGTTTAGGAGTGTGTCTATGGGAATGTTTAACCATTCTTCCAGAAGCGCATTTGTGAGGTCAGGCACTGTTGGACAAGAAGGCCTGGCTTGCAATCTCCACTCAAATTCATCCCAAAGGTGTTCTGTCAGGTTGAGGTCAGGACTCTGTGCAGGCCAGCCAAGCTCCTCCACCCCCAACTCGCTCATCCATGTCTTTATGGACATTGATTCTGGTGCGAATTCAGGCGAAAATTAGGACCTGATTCGCACCTGAACCGGTGAACAGGAACACACCAGACCCCATGCTGGGAACCGCGGCCATACATACACCATATTACCAAAAGTATTAGGACACCTGCATTTACACACACATGAACTTTATTGGCATCCCAGTCTTAGTCTGCAGTCTCTTCTCTCATTCATCCCAAAGGTGTTCTTTGGGGTTTAGGTGCAGGCCAGTCAAGTTCCTCCACCCCCAACTCGCTCATTCATGTCTTTATGGACCTTGATTTGTGCACTGGTCCAAATCATTTGGTGAAGGGGGGATAATGATGTGGGGTTCTTCTTCAGGGGTTGGGCTTGGCCCCTTAGTTCCAATGAAGGGAACTTCTAAGGCATCAGCATACCAAGACATTTTGGACAATTTCATGCTCCCAACTTTGTGGAAACAGTTTGGGGATGGCCCCTTCCTGTTTCAATATGACTGTGCATCAGTGCACAAACAAGGTTCATAAAAACATGGATGTGCGAGTTTGGGGTGGAGGAACTTGACTGGCCTGCACAGAGTCCTGACCTCAACACCATAGAACAACTTTGGGGTGAATGAGAGAGGAGACTTCAGACTAATGCCCCGTACACACGGTCTGACTTTGTTCGGACATTCCGACAACAAAATCCTAGGATTTTTTCCGACGGATGTTGGCTCAAACTTGTCTTGCATACACACGGTCACACAAAGTTGTCGGAAAATCCGATCGTTCTAAACGCGGTGACGTAAAACACGTACGTCGGGACTATAAACGGGGCAGTGGCCAATAGCTTTCATCTCTTTATTTATTCTGAGCATGCGTGGCACTTTGTCCGTCGGATTTGTGTACACACGATCGGAATTTCCGACAACGGATTTTGTTGTCGGAAAATTTTATCTCCTGCTCTCCAACTTTGTGTGTCGGAAAATCCGATGGAAAATGTCCGATGGAGCCCACACACGGTCGGAATTTCCGACAACACGCTCCGATCGGACATTTTCCATCGGAAAATCTGACCGTGTGTACGGGGCATAATACTGGGATGCCAATAAAGTTCATGTGTGTGTAATGGCAGGTGTCCCAATACTTTTGGTAATATGGCGTATGTGTAGCCATGGTTCCCAGCATGGGGTCTGGTGCATTTCTGTTCACTGGTTCAGGTGCGAATCAGGTCCTAATTTTCGCCTGAATTGGCACCTGAACCGGACCCAAACACGCACAGGACAGGACCCATTTGGAATATGGACCACAGCTGCCCCGGACCCGTGTGAACCGGCTCCATTGAGAGCTGGTCAAACTCGCATGTCAACCCACATGACAACCCGCATCTAATTCGCACATATGTGAATCCTAAATCTGGAATGAGCAGATTCCTAAAGTAAATAATTATTCACAGAAAAGACAATGTTGCATACCCATTTGCAGGAAAAGCAGAAAATCATGATTCAGCGAAAAAAATAAAAGATTCATCCAATCCAAACAATAAGAAGAAGATTTCAACAGAGAAAAACAAGGGTACAGGCAAAGCACTGAATAATTCTTTTTTAACATTCAAAGCAAACTCATTCAGCCATCTATGTCTCCATGCTTTATTTTGATGAGAAATAATTTTGAAGAACACACTCTGGCTTTTCTTGCCGTGGCAGATGTAAGGGCAGACTATTCATGTAGCATTTACCTCCTGGAAATCTGCCCTTAGCTCAGGCATGCAGGCAGGAGGATGTGCTTACCTCCTCCATTCCTAAAGACTGCTGGAATATATGACATCATTAGCCTAGGCCTGGAAACTAGGAAGTAACTGAAGAAAAAAAGTTTAAAACAAGTAAATATGGTATACTTTATGTATTATGTACGGGGCTTTTTTTTCCAGCGGGAACGCGGGGGAATGCATTTCCGGCACCTCAAGCACTAGGGGCCTATTGTTGCTGAGGAGGTCTACTGTTTCTGGTAGGGGGTCTATTGTTGCTTGGGGTGGGTCTTATATTGCTGGAGGTCAGTTGTTGCTGGGAGAGATCTACTGTTGAGGGAGGGGTCTATTGTCGTTGGCTGCCGTAAAGTCTATTGATGCTGGCCGTGAGAGATCTGTTGTTGATGCCACAAGTCTATTGTTGCTTGGGGGGAATTTTGTTGTAGGTGGTCCATTGTTGATGGGGGAATCTATTGTTGCTGGGGGGGGTGCTTTATTGTTACTGGCTGCAGGGATCTATTTTAGTGCTTTTCTTGTTATCATTACCAAATTCCATACAAATTACAAAATGATACTTGGTTCTGTATTCTCTACTGGGAGATGGGTAGGGGGTGAAACCAAGGAATGGTGCTTGTAGGTGGGTAGGGGCGGAGAAAAGAGGTGACTCAGAAAGGGGGAGTTCCTGCACCTATTCTCTAAGAAAAAAAGCCCTGATTATGTATAATTTCTATATACACTGACTTTAGTCAATATTGATTGAGAAAGTGAAGTTCCACTTTAATTTAAATGTTATGTAAGAAATGTAGCATACATGTAGCATGCATACATTTTAAATAAAACTGTAAAAGTTACTGTATTTATTGGTGTATAACATTTTTCGAGTGCAAATAGCATGTTATACGCCAATACTTCCATTTTAGCTTCCTTGGAGGGGACAGGGAGGGGGGTGGAACAAGCACCATCAGATTACATACAGTGAGAATTTCCTGTTTACTTGGCGTACCCTGTAATAGGAAGCCTCGTCCCCTGGGCCACCATTGGACCATTGTTCTGTCTATCATAGGAGATTCTCACTGTATGTAATCTGTCGGCGCTCGTCCCGCCCCCCTCCCTGTCCCCTCTAGGCTGCAGATGGGCAACGATCAGGCTGCACTGATGGCAATGGTGAGGCTGCTGCATTGAAGGCAATGGTAAGCCTGCTGCATTGATGGCAATGGTGAGGCTGCTGCATTGATAGCAATAGCGAGGCTGCATTGATGTGGACTGATGAGGCTGCATTGATGGCACTTGTGAGGCTGCAGATGGGCATTGATCAGGCTGCATTGATGGCAATGGTGAGGCTACAGATGTGCACCCTTATTTTGCTTCAAAGTTCCTTATTTAAAATTGAAGTTTTTTTCCTGAAACTTCCCTCTTAAAATGAATGTGCGTGTTATACGCTGATAAATACGGTACTTAACCACTTCAATACCAGGCACTTAGACACCTTCCCGCCCAGCCCAATTTTCACCTTTCAGCGCTGTTGCAATTTGAATGACAATTGCGCAATCATGCAACACTGTACCCAAACAAATTTTTTATCATTTTGTTCCCACAAATAGAGCTTTCTTTTGGTGGTATTTGATCACCTCTGCGGTTTTTATTTTTTGCGCAACAAATAAAAAAAGACCGAAAATTTCGAAAAAAAACAAGTTTTTCTTTGTTTCTGTTAAATTTTTTTTGTAAATAAGTACGCTTTCTCCTTCAATAATGGGCACTGATATGGCTGCACTGATGGGCACTGATACGGCGGCACTGATGGGCACCGATGAGGTGGCACCAATGAGGTGGCACTGATGAGGTGGCACTAACGGGCACTGATGATGGGCACTGATAGGCGGCACTGATGGGCACTGATAGGTGGCACTGATGGGCACTGATAGGTGGCACTGGTATGCGGCACCGATGGGCACACATAGGCGGCACTGATGGGCACTCGTAGGTGGCATTGATTGGTATATATGGGTGGCACTGATAGGTACTTATGTGTGGCACTGATGTGTGGCACTGATGGGCACTGATAGTTGGGCACTGATGGGCACAGATGGGCACTGACAGGTGGCACTGATGGGCAATGACAGGTGGCACAGATGGGCAATGACAGGTGGCACTGATAGAGCATTGCTGGGCAGATCTGGGCATTGCTGGGCAGATCATGGACATAATAGTGCCAATCAGTGCCCATTTGTGGGCACTGATTGGCACAGATTGGGCACATGTGGATGGCCATGGGGTACATACCTGGCCATCCACGTTGCCCCTTCCCTGGTGGTCCTAGTGGCATCCCTGGTAGTCCAGTGGGGTGATCTGAGGGGGGGCTGCGCTGATAAACAATCAGCGCAGACCCCCCCTGCCAGGAGAGCCGCCGATCGGCTCTCCTCTACTTGCGTCTGTCAGACGCGAGTGAGGAAGAGCCGATCAACGGCTCTTCCTATTGACAGCGTGATCAGCCGTGATTGGACACGGCTGATCACGTGGTAAAGAGCCTCCGCCGGAGGCTTTTTACCAAGATCAGTGTAGCGTTGTGTCAGACTGACACACCGCTCCACCGATCGCCGCGATGCGCGCCCCCGGGGGCGCGCTGCGGCATGTTATCCTGCTGGATGTCATATGACGTCCAGTCAGGATAACAGAACCACTTCCCGGACGTCAATCCGCTATAGGGCGGGCGGGAAGTGGTTAAAAGTGACTTGAATTTCACAGTGCACTTTTACTTGCTTGCTGTGCTATAATTGTATATATAAATGGTAGTGGATGTATGTGCAGTGCAATCAATACACAAAGGCTAATAAAAGAAATCAAATACATTTAGATTGGGTTTTTTTTTTTAGCCTGGCTCAATAGGTCATCAGGTCTACATCAGTATAAATATTACAACAAATTGCACAGGATTTTTTATTATAATACTAGCAAATACCGATAACCCTTTTATATTAACATACCTACATTTCAAAAAGGCTATAGATTTTCCTAAAAGCTGAACTTCAGGCAAACAGCTAAATACACAGATGAAATACATATATGAAAGCTATTTTACCTGTAAAATGATTGGTGTTTCTGTTTATTTAGCCCTGAGATTTACACAGCTCTGACACACAGCACATTCATGCTTGGCAGGGGATGAGACCTAATATTTTCTCTGCTGCAGTTTCACTTACTCTTAGGCTGCATTCACACCTGAGCGTTTCATTTTCAGGCAGAAAGTCACACGTTTTTACTGTGATTTTACCACAATTTTGCCACTATTTTTACCACCTTTTTTGCTTAGTTTGTGCTGCGATTTTGCCACGATTTTGCACAGGTCAAAAGGTCACCAATGTAAAAAGCAGAAAAACGCCTGTAATCTGCCCAAAAAGAAGCTCATGTACTTTTTGAGCTACAGATATTTTGCTTTAGGGGACAAAATGCTCAGATGTGAACAGGGGCCATTTAAATTAATGGGATTTTGCTTGTTGGGCGTTTTTCAGGCGTTTTTTCGGCCATTTTACAAGCCTTTATGAGCTGAAAACGCTCAGGTGTGAATGCCTCTTCTACAACGTGGCTGGACAGTGAATAGAGAAGCAGCACACTGATGACCTCATCTCTCATTTTGCGCTCTCCTTCTCTCAGCTTGCTTCGTTCAATGCAATCTGCCTGATTGGCTCCTTGTGCTGCTTCCGCCCCCCTTCCTTCTTTGAGCTTCGTTGTACAGTTATATCATGAGGCTGATACCGGGTCAAAAAAAGTGTTTACGCTGCTTGCATTTTAAAAAAAATACAGCTTTAAGTCCTCATGCACATGGACGTTTTAAAAAACGAGCTGTAAAGCTAGGTTCGACGCCTGGAAAAACCGGCGTTAAAAACGCGATTTTTACCGCGTTTTGCATTAGCGTTTTTGCGCGTTTTTCCGCGTTAGCGCTAAGAAGCGTTTTTTAATGAAAAACACATCTCTCAGCTATATACACTCCCAAATTTCCCACAATGCCACAGAAACCAAAGAAAATATGTAAATGAGCATGTGTCGGTGCCATTTTGGTAGGAGAGAGAGAGAGGAGAGAGTGTTTCAGAGTCTGTTAAGTTTTCTGTATTTTTCTGAGAAATGTGGATCCTGTCATGCAGAAGATCGATGAGGCAATCCTTCTGATTGTTTTGCGGAGGCAGCGGAGAATGAGACAGGAGGAGGAGAGAAGCAGCAGACGTCGATTTTGGGTGCATCCAATGGTATCCAATCGGTTTTCTACGGGGTACTTTGGCAACATTTATTCCCAACTGCGCTCATATCTGACAAAGTTCTTTAACTTTACAAGGATGTCAGTGCCGCTCTTTGATGACCTGTTGGAGAGGCTCAGGCCAAGGCTCACAAGGATGGACACTGTGATGCGTAGCTCTGTGTCACCGGAGGAACGGATGCTAGTGACACTCAGGTAAGTGAATACATATATGGGAGTAGGGGTTAGGGTTACGGTTAGGAGATAGGGTTAGGGTTAGGGGTTAGGGTTAGGGGTTAGGGTTAGGGGTAGGGGTTAGGGTTAGGAGATAGGGTTAGGGTTAGGGGTTAGGGTTAGGGGGTTAGGGTTAGGGTTAGGGTTTAGGGTTAGGGTTTAGGGTTAGGGTTAGGGGGTTAGGGTTAGGGGTTAGGGTTAGGGGTTAGGGTTAGAGGGTTAGGGTTAGGAGTTAGGGTTAGGGTTAGGGGTTAGGGTTAGAGGGTAGGGGTTAGGGTTAGGGTTAGGGGTAGGGGTTAGGAGATAGGGTTAGGGTTAGGGGTTAGGGTTAGGATTTAGGGGTAGGGTTAGGGGTTAGGGTTAGGGTTAGGGGTTAGGGTTAGGGTTAGGAGATAGGGTTAGGTTTAAGGGTAGGGTTAGGACTTATGTTTATGCTTTTCTCTTTCAATAACTACATTTATTATGTTATCTTAGTTTCCTTGCCACGGGACAAAGTTATGCTTCCTTGCATCATTACTTCCTCCTTGGCCTCTCAACGGTCTCAAAAATAATAAAGGAAACATGTGTGGCAATATGGGAGGAATTGCATAACATTGTAATGCCAGAGCCAACAGAAGACCTCTGGGAATCAGTTGTGGACACTTTTTGGGAAAAAACTCAGTTCCCAAATTGTATAGGAGCCCTTGATGGGAAACACATCAGGGTGAAGAAGCCTCCCCACTCTGGATCGTCATATTTTAATTATAAAAAATATTTTTCGGTGGTCCTCCTGGCATTGTTCGATGCACACCTTAAATTTCTTTTTGTTGATGTGGGAGCATATGGAAGCCAAGGTGACGCCCGCATATTCCGCGAGTCGGCCTTCGGACGTCGTCTACATGAGGGACGACTCAATATTCCTGAAAGCAGGCCTCTACCCTGCACTGAAGAACCCAGCTTGCCATTAGTCATGGTGGCAGATGAGACCTTTGGACTGGCTGAAAATCTTATGAGGCCATACAGTGGCACTGGTCTCAGCCGACAACAAAAAATATACAATTATCGGCTCAGCCGTGCACGCCGTGTTGTTGAATGTGCATTCGGGGTGTGCACGGCCAAATGGCGAGTTTTGCTGACAAGTATGCAATTGGATGTTGACAACGCCATTAAAGTCGTCCTGGCATGCTGCGTTCTGCACAATTTTCTGTGGGACAGTGACAGAAATAATGTTGAACAGGAGCCCATTAACCAACTTCAGAGGGTTCAATTTATGGACTTGCGTTCAACTGCACGTGTCATGAGCATTCGAAACCAATTTGCAGAATTTTTTTAATCCCCTGATGGAGAGGTATCATGGCAGAATGATTATATCTAAAAAATATTTGCAATACATCTACCTTTGCTTTCTTGTGTTTTTTGAAATAAAGCATTTCAAAATTGAAGTTTGTTATTTTTAGGTCCATTTATCAACGATTGTTCAACAAGCCAATTTGACTCTGCCTTCGGGGTAAGCCTAGGCTAAGCCCAAAAAAGAGCAAGCTTACGCTTGTCCGAAGGCAGAGTACGATAGAGTCCTTTGCACTCTGCCTTCAGGGCAAGCAGAGTGCAAAGGAGTGCTGTTGTGCATCATATAAAAGACAAATTGAACACATATTTCAATCAAAAAAACACATTTAATAAAGGAATGGGATCACAACTGGTATTTCAAGAAAAAAAAAGAATTTATTTTGGGATCACAACTGGTCATAGGTGGTGGCGGATGCTTTATTGCATTGGGGATGTGGGGATTGGGGACGGGGTAATGGTTGGGCCTGGCGATCACTCCCAAAATCCTGCTGGTAGCGGGGTAGAGGGTATGGGGGCTGAAAATGGGAGGTGGAAGGTTGAAATTCACCATAGGAGTGCACGTTATGGAATGAGGTCTGGGACGGCATAGGTGGTGGTTGGCGTTGAGGAGGGGGCTAATAGTGAGAGGGGGGTGCTAGCACTGCTGAGGTCCCAGGGGCCATTGGGGGATCATGAGAAACATTATATGGATCGGTATTGCATTGCAATAGCGTACATGCGATCCATACAAAGTTTCTCTTGGTCTCCCCCAATGTCCTCCAGGATGTGGTAAAGGCTGCGGCAGAAGCAGGCGCGTGGGTTGTTGGTGTCTAAAAAGGCATCCATACTGCGCCTCTCCTGCCGCACTTCCTGCAGCAGTGCTAGCACTCTGTCATCAGCCTCCGGATTATAGCCGCCCCTCGCCTGACGTCCACGCCCACGGCCACGAACACCACCACGACTGCGCTGCTCTCCACCTTGCTAACTGGCAGGAGACAGTGATTCCACAGCCCTCGATTCCTGCAAAAGAACAAAAATGTTTACATTGACATGTACATGGACAGACAGACAATGAGATAGACAGGCAGACCAAAGCAGTTACCTCATCTGTGCACTCAACACCTCCCTCGCTGATTGGACGTGGAGATCCAGTGCTGGTCATAGGACTGCTTGGTCTCTGAACCTCAGCCTCTTCTAGTTCCACCTCTCTGAGTCTAATGTTAGAAGTTGTCCTGCAGACAATACAAATTGTATAAACGTAACTATTTTAGCCCGGACCATTCAGCTGGCCAAAGACCCGAGCACTTTTTGCGATTTGTCACAGCGTCGCTTTAACAATGGTGGTCGTGCAACGTGGCTCCCCAAAAAATTTACGTCCTTTTTTTCCACTCAAACAGACCTTTTTTTATGTGGTATTTGATCACCTCTGGGTTTTTTTTGGGTTTTTTTTCGGAGCTATAAAAAAAGAGTGTAAATTTCTGTTTTAAATTTTGAATTAAAATTTTTTTAAGTAATAAATATCCCACAAAAAATAAATAAATATAAAATTTTCTTTTTGGTTTAGGCCAATATGTATATACAGATTTCAGTTAATAAAGTTTTTTTTGGCAAAAGTTATAGCGTCTATGAAACAGGGGAGAGTTTTATGGCATTTTTCTTACAAATTTTTTTTTTTATTAGTAATGGGGGAGATCAGCGATTTTTAGCATGACTGCAACAATACGGCGGACACATTGGACAATTTGGACACATTTTTGTAAAAATTGTAATTTTTACAGCGATTAGTGCGATTAAAATTGCAATGATTACTGTAAAAATTACACTGGCATTGACCTCTTCCTCTCCCTGAGACGATCGCCGGTGTGCCCACGGACATTGAGTCCGCAGGACCCGCGGTCGGACTCATGGACCTAGCAATGGGAAAGCGCGCCGCCAAGGCGGCAACTTAAAAGGGACGTACAGGTACGCCCATTTGTGCAGCCGTGCCATTCTGCCGACGTATATGTACATGTGGCGTTCGGAAAGTGGTTACAATAGCCATGGAACATACTGCCTGAAAAGCAATGTACATAGGCAAATATATGAAAAAAACAAAAAACTTACGGTCTGGTATGGCTCTGCATATTTTGCCGTAAAAATAGCAGATTGCTGTGGTACACATGTTGTTTCTTTGTTGGCGCTGGTGCTCCACTACGTGCCGCCTTGTCTTCGTCCGTGAGGTCCCTCCTGACACGGTCACGTAGGGACTTCCAGCGGCGCTGCATAATTATGCCTAAAATAACATGGAAAACAAAGGGTTAAATATGCAATCTTCGTTTACATTACACACAAACAGATCATGCATTCAAGGAAAATAGACTTACTTATTTCCTTTCTTTCGGCATTTCTCATTTGTTCCCAGCCAGGGGTAATGGCAGCACTGATGTCCTCCCAAGTTTTAACTTTACGTATGTGGTCTCCATGAAGTGGATGTGCCACATCCCACAGTTCAGGGTCGGCCTGTACCGCACTAATGAGCTCCACTTGCGAAACAGCACTTGCCATCTTCAAGTCACTAACCACAGTCAAACGGCTGTGCAAAGGACTCTTGGGTAATCTAATGTCCAGACAGGAATTTCCTGTTTTTACAGAGATTACAGTGTCCAATCATCTATTTTGAGCAAAAAAACGCCGGAGCTAAAAAAACGCGCAAAAACGCAGGGGTTGTGGTTTTCCGCGTTTTTGCGCGTTTCGCGTTTTTACAGCTCTAGCGCCGCGCCTCGGAACGCACTGGTCCTGGGTTTTTTTTACAGCTTAAAAACGCCTAGGCCATTTGCAGCTCAAAAACGTCTAGGTGGGCATGAATCCATAGACTAACATATACAGGCATTTTTAAGCTGTAAAAAACGCTCAAAAACGCGGCTGTAAAAACGTCCATGTGCATGAGGACTAAAGATCGCTATTTTTTTCAGAACTGTTGGGAGCACAAATAGACTTATGATACATCTACTTGTTTACTTTATCATACTTGAAGTACACTTTGCCTGCATTGGGTTTAAGTAATAAAAAACATAGCTGGGAACTCTCAGAAACTGGCATGAAGAGTCCAGCTAATTAATATGGGTACTGAGTTTCTAGGGCATTGGGAGTTCTGCTCATCCTGGTCTCCAGTAAACTAACTGAAAGTGATGTCAGCGTTGCATCTCCATTTATAATGTGGGTGGGAGATGTGAGAGCCATGGATTTTACTGCAGAAGACAGAGTCTGGAGGAAGTTAAGGTTCTGCACTCTGTGGCCAGAGTATTTAAATGGTCAGAGGGAGAAAAAATTTAGAGGAAATAGAAGTAATGGAGGTGTGGGCAGATCAGTGGGCTTCGATGGCTGTCCATGCATTGTATTACCTACTGTATGTATTGTCGCAACAATTTTTTTTTCCTTTTGTCACAATAGCCCATTTGTTGTCCATGTATTGATATTGATTGCCCATCTGTTGCCCAATTTGTAACACCTTGTGCCACGTACACACGAGAGGACTTTTTGACCAGACTGGTCCAGCGGACAATCCGACCGTGTGTGGGCTTCATCGGACTTCCGACAGACCTTTTTGGTCGAAAATCCGGCAGACTTTAGATTTGAAAAATGTTTCAAATCTTCCCGCCGGAACTCCGCCGGACCCAGTTCCTATCGAGAAGCCCGTTCATCTGTATGCTGGTCCGACGGACCAAATACGACGCGGCAGCTACAGCATCTGCCCACGAGAATGTTTCCAGTGCGATCCTATTGCGCTGGTTCAGGGCGACAGGGTACTATACATCTCGCACTCGCTGCAATAGGTAAAACACATTTTCCTTTCCCTTAGGTCTGGTATGGATTTTAAGGGGAACCCCATACGCCGAAAAAATGGCCAGACCCTTATCCGAGCACGCAGCTCGTCCCCACCCCCTTTCCTAACCGGCCGGGCTGCGTGCTCGGATAAGGTTCAGGTATGGATTTTGGGGGGACCCCCACGCCGTTTTTTTCTGCGTAGGGGGTTCCCCTTAAAATCCATACCAGACCTGAGGGCCTGGTATGCTCTGCGACAGGGCTCGCAAGGTGTCAATCTTGCCGATAAAAGTGGCGAGATTGACTTCCTTTTCTAGTCCAGTCGTACCTCATTACGTTCAAAATGAACGGACTTTAGTCCATGTGTGGGCAAGTCCGTTCATTCGGAAGTCCGCCGTAACTCAGTTGAAAGTTCGTCGGAAAGACCAGCGGACCTAGTCTGCCGGAAAGTCCGGTCGTGTGTAGGCAAGTCCGTTCGTTCAGAAAGTCCGTCGGAAGTCCGCCGGAAGTCCTTAGGGAAGAACGTCGGACCTAGTCTGCCAGAGAGTCCGGTCGTGTGTACAGGGCATTAGTATCAATCTGAAAAAAAAAAAATTACAAATGTACATGGTTAAAAATTGACCACTTAGAGACATTCTGTGTTCTCTTTATCAGCCTGCAAATGCTTCCATATTTGCAAAAATCCTGGTGAATTTACCCATGAGTAATATATAAATTATATACTTTAATGTAAAGTGCCCGTGTTATGTGATAATCCTCATATCAGTCCCTGTAAAATCCATAGATTTTTAGGCCAAGTCTTTATACTGGGTTTCAACTTTTGTTCCTGATTCTAAGCCTCTTTCCCACAATTTAACAGTCCAAGGCTAGAGCCTTTACTAGCCATGGAGCTTTGGCACTGGACTATTGAATGGCTGGGAGTGGGGCTTACAGCAGGGAGGAGTCCATGTAACAAAAATGTAGATATAATGGTGTACAGTCTGGTCCTAGAATCCAGGAGCTCCACAAAGACACAGAGATTGCTTTGAAAAGGTACTTAGGGGGTTATTTACTAAAGGCAAATCCACTTTGCACAACAAGTGCAAACTACAAGTGTAACGTGCACTTGAAATTGCACTGAAAGTGCACTTGGAAGTGCAGTCGCTGTAGATCAGAGGGTGACATGCAAGGAAAAAAAAAACAGCATTTTAGCTTGCACACGATTAGATAATAAAAATCTGCAGAGCTTCCCTTCACTTCAGATCTACCCCTCAGATTTACAGCGACTGCACTTCCAAGTGTACTTTCAGTGCAATTTCAAGTGCACTTTGCACTTGTAGTGCAAAGTGGATTTGCCTTTCGAAAATAACCCCCTTAGTCTAGGCACCACCACAAATGTCACACATACTTTGACAATTGACCAAATGAGCATCTTTTTGAAAATGACTACTGGAAAGAATGTGAACAAAAACCCTGTGCCCCACAGTGACTTGCATACAGTAAAGTTCAATATCTATGGTGGTAGATGCATACCCATGCACTGGAAAATATTGTGCTAGTTTTGGTGTACTCAATAATAACTTGGTCTTCAAACAATGATTTACAAACTCTTATGGAATCCACGGACGCGTAGAAAAATGTTGTTGAAGCAAAGAAAGTGTTTCACCGCTCAGGTAGATCTGAACCCAGGTGTGAGATTGATGTGAAGCCTTCAGAGTTGAAGAGTCCCAGGTGCTGGCTAAATGCTCAGTAGGGCAAAATGTTGAATAGAAAGATCTGGATGCCGCACACCGGATGAAGTAGAAAACTTGTCTTTATTATTAAAATGGGACCATCAGAAGTACAAGACAATTATGCAGGATGTACAGGATCAGCTGACGCGTTTCACACTCGGAACTGAGTGCTTACTCATAGCTGGCTATGAGTAAGCACTCAGTTCCGATTGTGAAACGCATCAGCCAGATCTTTCTATTCAACATTTTGCGTAGAAAAATGTTGTTTCTATGATTCTGTAAGTAAGATGTATTGACCATTTTATTTGACTTGTAGATTATATATCAGTTAGTGACTGTGAAGGAGTTAATCAAGCTTAGTCTGCTTCTCACATATGGGAAGATAGAGGGAAGCAGGAGCAGGTCATAGATTTGAATGGGTCAGACTGGCACTCTGCCTGTTACAAGGCTGCCTGCCAAGCTTCTATCACTTACCTGGGGGTTTTCACCTTGTGTTCACCTTGATTTTCTCTATGAGCTTCAATAGCTGCACAGTGGCTCTTAGTCACTTTCCTTCTAGACATATTCCTGGGAACACATAAAAAAAAATGTTGTAAAGACACATTCATTGTGGCATAAGGATTTGAAAGGTCATTAAACATAAAAAAACAAGTTTCCATACATAAAGAAACAAGTAATCATATCAATATGTAAAAGCACTTAAGTGTTTAGTTTTTAAGCCCAGTTCTCTCAATAATTGCTATCAGGTGGGTACTGGTCAGTTTAATAATATGCCAACTCCTTTTACCTTTCAGAGACATCAGTGGCACAATTGTCCTGCAGATGTTTATATCTACATGATCTGTTAACATTTTGCAGATGGCATTTAATTATAATACTTTTTTACCTATAAAAATGTTAACTGTAATATTTTTGCGTGTGGTCAAAAAGAAAGGAGAAAGGAAACATGGACATAACAGAGAAAAGGAAGTATTTCAAAAATAGTAAAAAGGAGGAACTAGAATGAAGGAATAAAAGGAAAAGAAGCACAATTAAAACAATACAAAAAGGAGAAGGAAGGGAGAGACATAAAGAAGAGAATGAAGGCTGGGAGGGAAAGAAGAAGGGCTAGTAAAAGGGATGAAAATTAAGAACTGAGGGAGTAAAGAATAAAAAGGAAAAAAAGAAGGTAGGGATGATAGAGGGGATGTAGGAAAGAGAAAATGGAAGGAGTGGAGGTAGGAAAGGGAAGGGAAAAAAAAGACACACACAAATAAAAAGAAGGGAAAGAAAAAGAGAGAGGGAGAGAGAGAGAGAAAGAGAGAGAGAGAAGGAGAGAGAGAGAGGAGAGAGAGAGAAAAAAAGAAATATAAGACACTGGTGGAGGAGTGGAAGAGAATAAAAAGAGAAAAAGGTAAAGTGGGTGTACATGGATTGAGAGTGAAATGCTGCATCATGTCATGTTCTTATTGGCATCATTCCATTATTCATAAATGGAAAAAGCACAAAAAAGGTGGCGGGACTTTGTATATGCCTGTGAGAACACACCACACAATATATACATGTATAGAAAAGTATTTGTTCAAATTTAAACATATAATAAAAATTCCCTGAACAGCATAAAAACATACGGCTTATACCATACAGTACAATGTACATATCATGAAGATGCAAGAGTAAATATTCAATATTAGCTTGCTCTGGTCGATGCGTTTCACAGGCTTCTGCTTCCTCAGGACTACACAAGCATGTATAATGTATGACTCTTAGCTTCAGTAGACACATGTAGCTTATGTAGGCATCATCAAGTAAAAGATAAAGATGACATAGATCTCCAAATGAGGGTAATGCCTACAGGCCCATGGGAGTAGCCCACCACATCTAGGTGCAAGGTAGACAGCATACGTTGAAAAAATATAGGATTGAAAATGTGTGAATCCAGGAGTGTTGTATACACATAAAATCATAGATGTAGACATCAGTTTGTGTATATAATCATAGATTCCACTGCCCTTAAGAAGACCAGGAAACGTTATATCTAGGTCCTCTCATGTATCGCTCCAATCAGAGTCTATGTCAGACAATGGCGGAATGAAGGCATATCAAAAGAGTAGAAAAGGAGGGGCTAGAGTGAAGGAATAAAAGGAAAAGAAGCACAATAAAATAATAAAAAAGGTGAAGAAAGGGAGAAACATAAAGAGGAGCGTGAAGGCTGGAAGCTGAAGGGAAAGAAGAAAGGGTAGTAAAAGGGAGAAAAATTAAGAATTGAGGGAGAAAAGAATAAAAGGAAAAAAAGAAGGTAGGGATGATAGAGGGGATGCAGGAAAGAGAAAATGGAACGAGTGTAGGTAGAAAAGAAAGGAAAGTAAAGAAAAATACACACACAAAGAAAACGAAAAGAAAAGAAAGGAGAGAGAGAGAGAGAGAGAGAGAAATATAAGACAGCGATGGAGGAGTGGAAGGGGATAAGTAAGTAAATGAAATTAATAGATAGAAGACATGAACGTAGAAATGACTGAATAAAGGAATAAGGGCAGATGAGGAAAGGAAAAAATGGAGAGGGGTGAAGGAAATTTGGGAAGGAAGAGGGTGAAAGGGGAAGAAAGGAGTGGAAGTAGGAGATGTAGGGAAGGAGGGCAGTCAGGGAAAGATGGAAAGGAGGGAAGTCACGGAAAGATGGAAAGATGACATAAAGGATATCTGTGTGTGTGGAGGGGCGGAAATAGTTAGGGGAGAATAAAAAGTAAGAAGCAGGAGAAGGAGAAGAGTATAAAGAATTAAAGAAAATGGAAGCATAAAAGAGAGGGGGGATTAAAACAGTATTAAACAAAAAGAAAATTATTTTTTGTAATTTAGAAATCCTTAAATGTGGTGACTACATTTGTTTTATTTTTTGGCTTTTTTTCTTTTATTTTCATCTGGATCCCGTCAGTAACACACTTCTTGTCAAATCTGGAGGGAGAGTATGTTGAGTGTTAGCAAATTTACAGTAGATGGAGTTGACAAATTGAAGCTAAACGTCACAGAAAGTTAAACAGCATTTTTGTGTACACATGATTGGATGATTAATGTAAGCAGAGCTTCGCCTCATTCAATAAGTTCATAGGAAAATTCCCTTGCGAAGTGAACAGTCTACATGCCTTTAGTAAATCAACCCCAATGATTTGATTGGACATACCCCTAAAAGGTTTGTTCACTTTTACCCAAAAACTGCTTATGCAGGTAAATGTGCCTGTAAAAAAAAAATATAGTTTTTTTTTTCCAAAAAAGTTTTATTGGTTTAATGGAGTGGAACATACACATATGTTGTAATATAGAAACATTCAATACGGGATATGATGTCTAACATGACATTTAAACAGTTGCAATTTTAAAACATTAAACAACTTGGTGTGATCCAGTGGTGAGATGCATAGGGTAAAGGTTGGCTCAAGTATGCCAGGAACTACTTGGCGTCTAGGAGTCTCAAGTTTTAAGAAAAAGGCATACGAGGGAAGTATCCAGGGGGTTCACTTGAGCCCGTATTCGGGTCATGTAGATTTTTTGTCTGTGTGTGTTCAAAAGGCTTAAGGGGTGAGTCACCAGTTCTGGGTAAGTGGTCAACGAGAGGGGAGTAATTTTGTTTACCTGGGTTAGGATGTCCTGTTAGGGGCTTGTCCAATGTAGGTAGTACTTATGTCAGTGAGGTAGCGGGTTTCTGTATGATGGTGAGTATTACAAGGTTCCTCAAGGGGGAGGAGGGGGTCAGGGTAGGAGGTGAGTGTTAGGGGTGGGAAAGGAGGGAAGAGGGCGGAGAGGGGGTTAAGCATGGGGAGGAGTAGGAAAGGGGAGGGCTAGTGGGTGTAGCAATGGTTATAGTGGGGTGTGCCAAAGAAACGGAGGGGGTGGGTGTCCATCTCTCTCTCCCTCAGTTTGGGGTAGTAGGTAGGTTGTTGGCTCTTTGGGATTCTGATTGTTAGTGGGGAAAAGGTCTGGGAGCAGGTGTATTTGACATTTATTTATGGTTATGAGGCTAATCCTGGGACGCACTGGAATGAGCTGAGGCCGTTGGGCTGCCCGCAATGATTAGGTCTCGGTATTCTGCTGTTGATTGGAAGTGGGTCCAACAGGCCCATTTGGTTGAGAATTTGGAGGGTGTGTCATGTGCGATGCTGATGAGGCGCTCCAGCTACTTTGGTGATTCTGGCTAACCATTCTTTAATTGATGGGGTTTGTGTAGTACCCCAGTGGACTGGAATGCATTGTTTTGCAGCGTTTAGCATGTGCATTGCTAATAATTTAAAGTAGCTCCTGTTTGATAGTGTGGAATGGTGTAGGAGAAATTGCGCTGGAGAAAAATCTAGTTGGTAGGTGGTTATCTTCGTGATGAGTTGGTGTACCTCGGTCCACTAGGTATGGCTCCACCATAAATGCAGGAGAGACCCTTTTGCAAGTTGGCATCTCCAACACGTATGCGGGAGGTCCGGTTGGAATTTGTGGATAAGGGTTGGGGTGCGGTACTACGGGCTTGAATTTTGTATCTGTTCTCTTGTATGGACACATTTACAGATCCCTTGTGTATGTTCGGGTAGATTCAAATATAGGTTTTATGTAGATAAAAACCAACTCTGCAGCTTTGACTAAAGTTACTGCCCCTGCACTGCTGTAAAGCTAGAATAGCGAACCACTCATGTGAGGGAGTTTGAATCAGAGGGAGAGAGTTCAAGTGATGGTGGGAGCAAGCAGTAATGGCTGGTAGTGTCTTAGCAATTTACCAGCAACAAGGCAGGATGGGGATGATGCCAATTCTGGGAGTTCTTTGGCCAGGCTTCAGGAGGTGTGTAAATGGCTTACATCCTGGGGTCCCTTCAGTGGTATAGACAGTATATATTAGCAGGGGTTCCCTGGGCACAGAAAGTTAATTTGAGGGTTCCTTAATGTTAAAGCGGTTGAGAAATACATTTCTATAGCAAGGGCATTAACTTTAGTCAAAGTTGCGCAGTTGTTTTTTTATAAGAGGTATCTTGCCTAGGCAGTTTTTTGCTAAAGGTGAACTAACCCTTTAAATGTCTCTCTGTTTTACCATTCTCTTTATGATGAAATTGCACTGGTTTAACAAGGCTAATTGAAATATGCTTACTTTAGACACTCACTTTTTACAGCAGGGCACTGTAAGCTGCAAGCCCTCACTCTCCGTTTTCTGTGACTTAATCATAGTTTTCTCTGGTGGCCATAATTTTAGTAAAGCATTCATTACTGGCTGTCACTGCTTTTGTCTTCTATGTTATTATCGAGAAAGGGGCACTCGCTGATATTTGTCTGACTGCCTTTGAGAACCTGGGTATAACATCCTATTTTACAATATTCTGGTTTTACCTTAGGCTTGTGTCATTCATAACCTTATATACATCTATATATGCATTTAACTTGGATATGGCTAAACAAAAAACTTCCCTGAATGCACTGTTATTCCAACAAAGCTACCATAAAGTTAGCATGATTCCAACAGCCACTTTTCTTTTGCAGAGACGACAACCAATATAATAACATAACAGAGAAAATATATCATAATGGCTAATATGTCACAGAAGACAAATGGTGGTCTTGGGCTTTACAGATTATCTCCCCATTTCCATTGTTCAGACATTTGCTGTTGAATGCAAAGCAGTGAAATAATTAACCCTGCAGGTAGCATTTTAGACTTTTTCAGTTATGCCTAAAAAGACTTTTAAATTATCCTTTATACTTAGCTTTCTGTCATGGTGGTCTGTTTACAGCTGACGATTGAGTATTTGCAAGGACACAGGCTAGACTTCTATGTGTTAGTTGTTTCAAGAGGGCAAAAAATTACCATTTCTCATTAAGACTGAATTGTACCCACCGCACCACAGTTGTGTAATCTGTATGCCCAAATATCTAAAAGATGCAGAAACTGCAATATTATGTATCTCCAATATGAAGGGGTCCAGTGTCCTATCAATGGGCATCAGGGAGGGTTTAGTCCAATTTATAACCAGACCCGAGTACTCTCCAAATCTCTGTATACACACCATAGCCTCCTGCAAAGAGGTAGAGGTATCACCCAGGAACAGCATGGTATCATCTGCATACATCATCAGTTTCTCATGTAGGTCACTATAGTGAAAGCCCTGTATTAATGTGTTAGAACGAACAAGAGCTGCTAAGGGTTCAATGGCCAGTGCGAAAATAAATGGGGACAGGGGGCAGCCCTGCCTCGTGCCTCCATGCAAGTTAAAGCTCGGAGAAACCTTTCCCCCCTAATAGCCTCTACAGGGGCATTGTATAGCAATTGGACCCAGGAAATGAACCTCTTTCCAAATTCAAACTTATGCATGACTGCCCAGAGATACTCCCATTCAATGCTATCAAAAGCCTTATGGGCATCTAGGAACAGTAATGCTCAGTCACCTGGGTTATCTGCTGGTGATTGAATTTAAAGAAAAGTCTGCACAGGTAATAGCTGTAAAATTTTGTGGCATAAACCCTGACTGAATGTATAATAGGGGAGATAACCTTATTCAGTCTTACAGCCAAAACTTTTGCCAGAATCTTTACATCATTTTGAAAGAGAGATATAGGTCTATATGAGCCTGGGTCAATAGGGTCCTTATTTGGTTTCAACAACAGTACAATATTAGCCCTGGACACAGGAACATAGGAAGGCAGTGGAGTTCCCTCGCTTTGTTAAATACCTTCAACAATCTAGGCAGTATACAATCAGCATATTGTTTATATACTTCGATGGGTAAGCCATCTTCCCCCCGGAGCCTCCTCCCTTGGAGGAGCTAGACATATTGGGCAATGAAATAGTGCCAACATAGGCATTTAAAGATTCTGTTGAATAAATTTGTTTGGACCAATATAAGGATGAATAATAATCCACAAGTTCTGACATTATAATGTCCGATGGAAGGGGACGTTTGTTGTGAATGCACTATTTTTGCTAAGAGGCGACCAGTGTGTTCACCCTCCTCATAAAAGGCTAGCCTGCTAAAAAAACTTTTCCGCTAAGCCACCGAAGCAGTAATACGGCTTAATGCATGCTGGGCTGATAGCCACGCCGCCCTATGTTCATCAGTGGGATTATCAATACATTTTGCCTCCAATTTACTTGCCAACTGTTCCATTCTCTCCCTCTGAGCCCCAGTGTTCTGCTTAATAGCCTGAACGTCTCCGATGAAAACCTCTCTAAGGAAGGCCTTAAAGGCCTCCCAGGTAGTGCCTGCACTCAAACCTTCAGCATGAGTATGCCAAAATTCTGTCATTTGAGCCACTATGCGCTCATGGGAAGGGAAAAGATTTAACTAAAAGGCATTTAATTTCCAAGTAGCCTTAACTAGGGAAGAGGGAGGGTGCACCTCCAATTGCACAATCAGTGGGGAGTGGTCAGAAATGATCCTAAGGTCATACTGAATACCTAACACATAACGTTCAGCCGTAAGTGAGCATAAGCATAGGTCTATACGTGCAAGTGAGGAATAAGATTTGGAAAAACAAGAAAATTGTTTTGTTCTGGGGTGTTTTGCCCGCCAAAGGTCTAGCCAACATACTTCATCCATTAATTTTTTCAAGGCAGTGCGAGTCCCTATCCCCGTAGTAACAGGGGGGTGCTTGTTGAGATCTGGATCAATATAACAGGTGAAGTCGCCCATCACAAACAAGGGTACTTCTGGGTATCTCAGTTGAAATAATAACCTTAATGGTTGACTATTGCATGGTGGTGGAATATACATAAATGCAAGAATACACTTCAAAGAATATAGCCAGCATAATAAAAAACACATATCTCCCCTCATCATCCAACACACAATCAAGTTCCTCATAGTCCAAGGAGTTGTGTACCAATACACTCACACCTCTGGAGTAAGTAGTGTGGGTGGAATGGTACGCCCTTTCCATCCATGCAAAATTCAAGCAGAAGACTTCCCTTAAGAGATGGGTCTCCTGTAAGGCACAGGTGGCATGTAAGCGCTTACATAGTAGAGTAGATACCATGGTACACTTCAGAGGGTCATGCAGCCCCCTAATATTCCATGACAAAACTGATACCACCATCATCTTGGGAGAATCTTTATATAATATCCAGGGCAAAGAAAAGAAAAAGGTGAAGAAAAAAAGCTGCGGCCATCTGCTCCATATCCAATGGCAGTTCTTCGAATGGCATGCATCACATCTGAATTCCGGAAATGGAATTTCCCCCTTTGAGGGGCTATTCTGAAAACAGTCTAGTGCTCTAATATGTCTAAGATGTCTAAGATGTTCCTGAAAAGTTGAACACAAGTGCACAACGGTACCCCAAACATCTGTAAAGTGCCCAGATGAAGTAACCATGTTTGACTAGAAGTCAGAGCGGGCCATGAGGGCCATGTATCCTCACCAGCTGGAGTAGGTGGCACTATAAAACAACATCTGTAGAAACAGATAGGCTAAATGGAACAACAGGCCCCTCACGTTGACTGTTTAACCACTAACGGCAGCCTCTAGGTCTCTGTTAAAAGAAAACAGTGAAATTGCAAAGTAGCAAACTCAGTTCCGAACTCGCTTGTTGTAGAGGATAAATCATTGTATGTTTCCAGTGAAACTCCCCTAGGTATAGGGAAAGGAGACTAGACCATTCCATGGCATCTGCTTGAGATAGATTTGGAAAAGTCAATCTTCCTCAGCCACGGGTCTCCCAGCCTGAGTGAGAACATTCTCATTGGTATCCAGCCAGGTTGAGGCCTCAGCTGCTGTCTCAAAGAAATATGCCTGCCCACTGGAGGTGATGCTCAGTTTTGCAGGATAAAGCATAGCATATTCTGCAGGCGCTTTTTAACATCAGAGAATAGTGATCTGCTTTTCTGGACATCCGCCGAGAAGTCAGGGTAAAATTAAATTCTTGTACCATTGTTCGCGAGTCAATCTCAGGATCTCTCTATCCCTATAGTTCAGCAATGGAGCCAGGATTGGGCAGGGAGGATGGCCAGGTGGCAGCTGCCGAGGGGGGACCTTGTGAGCCCTCTCCACAGCATACAGGTGTGTAAAAGCATCCTTTCCAAAATTCTCTGTCAGCCATTGTTCCACGAATGCAGTTGGGTCACGGCCCTCCACCTTCTCCTGCAGGCCCACTATACGCACATTATTGCAGCTTAGACGATTTTCAAAGTTTTCAGCATGCATATCTGTGGCCTTGACCAGCTGGGCAGTGGCTGGATCTCCCTGATAAGAGGGGGAAGCTTGTCTTCTATGTCACTAATGCTGCTCTCTGCTGCAGTAGTTCTTTCCCTTATCTTTTGCAGATCCTGCCTTATCAGGATGACCTCTTTTAGCCCTCCAAATCGGCCTTGCAAGTTGCTGACTGAAGCAGTGCATTTGTTCACAGCCCGCGTAGGCAGTTCTCACTCCTCCTCTCCGGTCTCCTCTTCCTACTCCATCTCAGCAGGGCTTACATCAGTCTGAGCCGTGGTCATGGCTCCCTGATCCCCATCACCCTCTGCCATCTCTGTGTCCAATGACTCTGACACACGATCTCTCTCTGCAGGGACTACACGTTAAGACAGCTCTGTTGGCTTTTGTGTGTATTACCTCATGTCCTTAGGAGGGCCCCTGTGTGGTCTTTAGGGGGTTTAAGCTGTTTACTCACCCCCTCCTTGTTCTTCTCCACTCGAGCACTGTGTAAGGGCCACTGTGGAGCCATATTAGAGATCCGGTCACGGACCGTCTCCTTTGTTTCCCCGGGTCATCATGTCTCGTCTATTACAGCAAGGCAATCCAGGAGCTGAAGCAGATGTCCTGGAGCTTGTTAGAGCCAAAATGGGAAGCTTAACTCACTAGAAACCGGAACGATTCAGGATGGAAGACGGGAGCTCTGTGAGAACGCTGCTGCTCACATGTTGTGCTCGGCCACGCCCCCCCACCACACCACAGTTAAAGGTACTGTATACAGCCCACTATGTTAAAAGTAATTAGTACCTGTGAATTAAAATCGCTAGCAATTTCTCAAATTGGCAGTCTATGCAGGACAGCAGGAGAGTGCTTATGGCCAGTGTGTACAGAAAGCCATGTGAGTGATAACAGAGCGGTCACTGGCACATGCACACCCTCATCTCTCATCCATGGCAAGTTACTGAGTGAATGAAGAATGACCAGTTTGTTATCCCTCCCCTACCAGTGTCTGGGCCCCCAAAACTTTTCAGGGGACAATTCTTGAACAAAACTGAAGTCAATAAAAGGCAAAGATGAGAGTTACATATTTAGAAATGTATTACATGGTATTTTCTAGCTGGTTATAGCTCAACTTTAAGCCCCAAGTGGTCTTTAGGTATGGCTTTAAATCTAAGCAAACATTTTACAAGTTACTCAGAGGTTTTTAACCTACTGGAACCCCTTGATTGTGCGGTGATCTTTATTCAAAAGATGAAGTTAGCCTTTAATATGAATTAATATTTTGCTACCCTGTTTTTAAGTTATCCAAAATAACACCTTTTAGCATTATCCTGACTAGTCACATGCTTTAAATTGATCCAATGGTCAGTTTTAAAAAGTGCGAAAGTACAAGAACTGATTTATTCAGGTACCTAGAGGTGCTTCTATGTATGGTAAATAATGCAGAATTCTGAAACTATTATGGGCTTCAGTTTTGTAAAGCAGGCCTATTGGTTGCATGTATGTTAAACTGTACAGCACGCTAAAAAGAGTTTGGACAGTTTAATTTGAGCCATTAGGGAGGTGTAATGAGCAGCAGAGGGTAGGACCCAGATCTGATCACAGGAGCTTGTCAAGTTGAGTATAACAAGAGCTCCAATGTTTTGGAGGCTCCCAGTATTCTATTCAAGGATAAACATTCACAGTAACTGATAAACCCCACATTCCATAGTTGGTTCCCATTTAACAACAGGGCCATTAAAATTATGACATTTTCCAGATAAGCTATAAGGTAGAGTTGTGCTGTAAACACATTTTTGTAGCAATCAGGACTTAGAGGCTTATGAAGGGAAGTAGAGAGGCAACAATTATTTATAATGGATGGTGCAGTGGATTTACAGAATGCAGTAAAGAATTTATTGACTGCATGGATTGAAAACTGAACAAACTCTAAGCATGTCATTGACTGGATCAGAATTTCTGATGAGGCCACCCTAAATCCAAAGTCAACTTTACAAACAATTATCTGAGAAATATGGAAAACGCCTTTCACTCTGTCCTCGCGTATGTCTTGAACCTGTCACTGCGGAAGGGATTTGTTTTCCATCCCAACTCTAAATAGTGGGAGCTGTCCAGTGCTTGCCAAGGAGCAGGATGGAAATAGAGAGGAGAGAATGGTTTTCAGTTTGTTGGCAGTAATTAGGCTGCATTCTGCGAGATAATTATCTAGCAATCTCTAAGCAAACACCCGGGAGGAAATTGCATACTTACAGCCAGCTTAGCATTAAAAATAAATTATCATATTAATGGCAGTAGGAACATGCACACTGCTAGCTGCTTGCTCTCAATGCTCTTGCTGCTCTCTATTGCAACCTACCAACTATGAGGAGCTACCTGTTATAAAAATAAAATAAAAATAAAATAATTAAAATTATTTGGTGCGTGATGATGGTCGACAGCTGCTAGTACTAATCAGGTCTCATAAAGCCGTGTGAAAACAATATAAATTAAAAATTACTATGCTGTGCTATCTCCTAATATTCTTCCCAACAATGAATATAAAGTGCCAACATTGCAATAATGAAACTAAAAAAGATTATATAGAACGTGATAAAATAGCAAAGAAATAATATTTTGCAAAAAAATGTATATAAAGTCCTTTGTTGCTGTGATAATATAATCTGTGTTATGCATCACATTCCACAGACAATAATAAAAATGATAAACAAATTCTTAAAAGATATATATATGGTGCCACAAACGTGAATCATAAAGTACTATAGTGCATATAACAGTGACGTCCTAATCAAATCAAATCAAGGTCAGTCCAACATAATTGATATATAGGCCTTATTAAATATATAATGGTGACTTCACAAAAAACATGAAAGCAACATGTTGCGTTGCCCACACTCAGGTACTCCCTACCCTCAGGTAATGGCCGCTCACCTCAGTGCATGTGACCTCGAAATTAAGTTCGGTCAATCACGCATGTGATTCACCTCAGGGATTCTAAGTTAGCTGTATGCTTCCAAACCACTCACTGGTGCTGTTTCCTCATATGTAAACAGTAAAAAGAAACTCCATAGCGTGATACCATTTTACCACAATTTTACCACAATTTATTATACAAACAAAAAGCCCCAGTCCAGGGTACTCACATGGGTTAGGTGCATTTAGTGTATCACTCTGTAATGTGCCTAAAATGCTGGGCTTTGGTTGAGGTCATATGTCCGTTCTCTGTGAGGCTGACCAGCTGCCTCCTACACCATCATGTCCTCTCCTCTATGCATGACTATACATGGGAAATTTTGTATCTTCCTCAGGGGGATGCTGATTGGACGGTGAAACTGTCAGTTAAATACTCGGCCGTCAGCCATTTTCTTGTAGTCTGAGGACATCCTAATGTCCATATACTTAGCTCAATACACTGTTTATACTGGAATCCTAAATAGAACACGTTATGAGACTCAACTCACAGCAGCACTGAACTACCTAATCTTCCATCATGGTGTAGAACAACATTATATCATATATATCTGCCGAAATTAAGCTGCATCAATATCAGATGCTCTATCGCAGAACGGTGTTACAGAGCGAACATACGGTCTCATCCCACACCTGACATGATGTAAAATAAAATAACGATCCAATATGATTCTAACAATTACATTTAAAAAAAAATAAGACATATTAAAATACATGAATATAAACCCATTGTGGTGCATACTGAGGTGATAGACATTTACATGTGAATAAATGCCCTAAAATAGAATAAAATGAAAACAAAAACTATAAATATATATAGAGTATCTCACAAAAGTGAGTACATCCCTCACATTTTTGTAAATATTTTATTATATATTTTCATGTGACAGCACTGAAGAAATTACACTTTGCTACAATGTAAAGTAGTGAGTGTACAGCTTGTATAACAGTGTAAATTTGCTGTCCCCTCAAAATAATTCAACACACAGCCATTAATGTCTAAACCGCTGGTAACAAAAGTGAAAAGTGAGTACAAAAGTGAAAATGTCCAAATTGGGCCCAGTTAGCCATTTTCCCTCCCAGGTATCATGTGACTCATTAGTGTTACAAGGTCTCAGGTGTGAATGGGGAGCAGGTGTGTTAAATTTGGTGTTATCAATCTCACTCTCTAATACTGGTCACTGGAAGTTCAACATGGCACCTCATGGCAAAGAACTCTCTGAGGATCTGAAAAAAAGAATCGTTGCTCTACATAAAGATGGCTTAGGCTATAAGAAGATTGCCAAGACCCTGAAACCGAGCTACAGCACGGTAGCCAAGACCATACAGCTGTTTAACAGGGCAGGTTCCACTCAGAACAAGCCTCGCCATGGTCGACCAAAGAAGTTGAATGCACATGCTTAACGTCATATCCAGAGATTGTCTTTGGGAAATAGACATATGAGTGCTGCCAGCATTACTGCAAAGTTTGTAAGCGTCGGGGGTCAGCCTGTCAGTGCTTAGACCAAACGCTGCACACTGCATCAAATTGGTCTGCATGGCTTTTGTCCCAGAAGGAAGCCTCTTCTAAAGATGATGCAATAGAAAGCCTGCAAACAGTTTGCTGAAGACAAGCAGACTAAGGAC
The DNA here is from genome assembly GCF_042186555.1 of Aquarana catesbeiana. Classification (NCBI taxonomy): domain Eukaryota; kingdom Metazoa; phylum Chordata; class Amphibia; order Anura; family Ranidae; genus Aquarana; species Aquarana catesbeiana. The sequence goes on from NC_133327.1 coordinate 123,253,819, forward strand.
AAGGATTACTGGAACCATGTCCTGTGATCTGATAAGACCAGGATAAACTTATTTGGTTCAGATGGTGTCAAGCGTGTGTGGTGGCAACCAGGTAAGGAGCACAAAGACAAGTTTGTCTTGCCTACAGTCAAGCATGGTGGTGGGAGTGTCATGGTCTGGGGCTGCATGAGTGCTGCCGCCACTGGGGAACTACAGTTCATTGAGGGAACCATGAATACCAACATGTACTGTGACATACTGAAGCATTGCATGATCCCCTCCCTTCGGAGACTGGGCCGCAGGGCAGTATTCCAACATAATGACCCCAAACACACCTCCAAGACGACCACTGCCTTGCTAAAGAAGCTGAGGGTAAAGGTGATGGACTAGCCAAGCATGTCTCCAGACTTAAACCCTACTGAGCATCTGTGGGGCATCCTCAAACGGAAGGTGGAGGAGAGCAAGGTTTCTAATATCCACCAACTCCGTGATGTCGTCATGGAGGAGTGGAAGAGGACTCTGGCAACCTGGGAAGCTCTGGTGAACTCCATGTCCATCAGGGTTAAGGCAGTGCTGGAAAATAATGGTGGCCACACAAAATATTGACACTTTGGGCCCAATTTGGACATTTTCACTTAGGGGTTACTCACTTTTGTTGCCAGCGGTTTAGACATTAATGGCTGTGTGTTGAGTGATTTTGAGGGGACAGCAAATTTACACTGTTATACAAGCTGCACACTCACTATTTTCTATTGTAGCAAAGTGTCATTTCTTCAGTGTTGTCACATAAAAAGATATAATAAAATATTTACAAAAATGTGAGGGGTGTACTCACTTTTGTGAGATACAGTATATCCACAAAATTTATATAAAAACATATATATGTAACAATTAATTAATAGAGATCCTAATGCCTCAAAAAAACGTGTGTATGTGCATGTGCATACACTGCTCTGCATCCAAATATACACCAGTTATATATATAGAGAGAAGACCCCTTATGAATCGTACAAACAAACACAGGACCACCAAAGCTATATAAAAAAAAATTATATATATATATATATATATATATATATATATATACTACCTTCCATTCCCCTGTATAAACCTGCCCCAGAGAAATGTAATATCCAGATTACTTAATCAGAGAAATAATAAAAATCAATGATGAATATTCTATTTAAAGATATTCATAACGTTAAGAAACATAAAAAAAATACTAGTAATCATTAAAGGGCACACAACACACCTCCAATGGGCGAGACGCTTCAAAAACCACTAATAACCCCCTTTTTTAGCTGGCATGACTAGGTATATTGGGATACCAAAAACTATATCAACATAACACGAACCGTATCCAACTTTATTTCATATGCCAGGGCCAAAAAATATATAATCAATAATTGCTGAGAAAACATTTTAAATCAAACTCCTTATTTAATCCTCCTGGCCAGAGGGAACATAATTGGTGAATCCACCATGATTCCCTCTTACTAATCTCTCTTACAAAGTTGGAACCCCTCCAATGATGTTTGGGGGCCTCAATACCCCAAAACTGCATTCCTTCAGGGTTTTTATGATGTTTATCCCTAAAGTGAATTGATAGGTGATGCTTATCATGTCCTTTGGGTATATTTCTCACATGTTCTTGCTTTCTTATTTTTAACGCCCTCTTTGTCCTTCCTACATATAATGGGTTGTAGGGGGCACTTGATGGCATAGATAACCCCTATAGTGTCACATGAAATAAAATCCCTGATCACATGTGAACTATTAGTACGAGGATTTATAAAGGATTTTCATTTTCTAACATTTCTTGGGACCCTTACACAGCTATAACATCTACATCAATGAGCCTCTTAAAGAAGAAGATACTTTTCTGTGAGAGACAGAGATCTTGCTTGTTTGTAGGTGACCAAATACTTATGTGATTGTCTGGATTTGTTTCCACATTTTGTCTCTCATAGTTGAGGTATACCTATGATGACAATTACAGGCCTCTCTCATCTTTTTAAGTGGGAGAACTTGCACAATTGGTGGCTGACTAAATACTTTTTTGCCCCACTGTATGAGTCATGATCTGTTTCCTTGAAATATGTTTTTGTTTCTATTCCTCAAGGGGTATTGGAGATCTCCAAATCCAAAAAATGTACATTTTCACTACTAACATCCCATGTCAGACATGTTCTGGTCATTGTCATTCATGGAGTGTAGCAATGTATCCACATCTTCAGTGTCCTCACTCCAAATAAGCAGTAAATCATTAATCCGTCTGTACAGCACCATCCTTGGGTCCATGCTGTACAAAATACCCTCCTCCTCCCATTTGGCCATGTACAGATTAGCCACACTGGGCGCAAATTTGGCACCTATAGCGACACCTTTTATCTGCAAATAAAAATTATTGGCATACCAAAAATAATTATGTTTTAGACAAAATTCCAAACTATTCAAAATAAATTTTCGTTGATTCTATTTTTATATTGGGATTCTTTTTTAATGCCCACTTGACTGCCCTTATAGCTGCCTGGTGATCAATATTAGTATACAGTGAGGCCACATCACCTGTGGTCATCACCGCATCAACACCAACCTCACATTCCTTTAAAAGCTGCAATGCATGCTTTGTGTCCTTCAAAAAGGCCTTTGTTTATTTTACTAGGGGTTGCAAATGTATATCAATATATTCACCCAAATGGGAGGTGAGCGATTCTATCCCGCTTACAATTGGTCTCCCCGGGGGGTTATTCTTATCCTTGTGGATTTTAGGAATACAATATATGACCAGTATTCTACATACAATAGGAACCAAATATTTTTCTTCCCTTGTATTTAACACTTCATTCTCAACTCCATATGGGACTATTAGTCCAAGTTCAGTTTTAAATTGTTTTGTCGGATTCAATGTTAGTACCTGATAAGTTCCCCTATCCCCCAGAATCTTACCTATTTACATCATATACTGTTCCATGGACAGCACCACAATCCCCCTCCTTATCCGCGGGGTGTATGACTATATCCCTTCTATCCTCCAAAGACTTGAGGCCCATTCTAATTTCCTTCTGCTCATACACCTTTTTAATAGGCAATCTGTCTAGGTCAGTAGTGACCAATTTCTTGAACATATCAACATATTTATTGTTCACTATATGAGGGTTATATACAGAATGATTCCTTAACTGAGTAAGATCACCTTCTGCTACTGCCCTTTCCACAGGGTTTTGCATGTAACATTTCTTCACATTAAGTTTCCTAATACATTTTTGGATTCTTATATAGGTCCCGAATTTGTTTAAATCCTTTTTGGGTGCATACTTGATTCCCCTAACCAAGGTTAGTATTTCATGCCTGGTTAAATCAATGCCACTAAGGTTATATATCCCTTCACCTAGTCTTCCCGCCTTCTTTTTTTTGTTGTAGCCTTCTTCCTCCTCGTTGTCCCCTTTTTCTACATTTCTTTCTTCCCTGGTGGCCTCCCCCCTCCCCTTCTCTAAAAAAGAGGCCCCATATTGATTATCACGATTAGGTAAATCGTACAAAGGCTGATAACTATTATACGTAGGAACCTCATAATGATCTGTGGGTGGCCTATCATATTTAGGTCTCTGTGGTTTTGGTGAGTAGTACTGCCCCTCATCTCGAGGGGGTCCTCTGTAGGGAGGTGGTCCCCCCTGGTGATGATAATCACCCTGCGGAGGGCCCCTATATTGCGGCGGCCCTCCCCCTTGGGGTGTTCTATTCTGATACCCCTGTGCATAATAACCCCCCTGCTGGGGTCCCCTATGAAAAGGGGCATTCCCAGAGTAATTTCCTCTTACTTGATAGTTGCTTCCTTGATAGCCTCTATTCCAATTACCCCAATTTTGTGGGTTCCCCTGACATGGTGGCCTACCTGCATTGCCATTATAGCCCCTATTATCATAATAGGGCTTTCTATTGTTGTATGGTGGTCCATAAGGGTTTTCTGGTTCCCTTTCTGAGTAATGTGTTGGGGGTTGATCCCGTTTATCTTGCATGACAGATTGCCGGGGTTGGTTCTGTTGGTTAGGGACTTGGGGTGTTTTGAATCCCACATTTTAATCCCATGATCTAATCCCTTCTCTAGAGGGGGAATTTGGTTGAGCTACATTACTCCCCGTTCCTATATTAGCCTGCTAACTAAATACCTGTTTTTGATGGTCCTGTGTTTGTTACAATTCATAGGGGTCTTCTCTCTCTATATATGTAACTGGTGCATATGTGGATGCAGAGCAGTGTATGCACATACACACATTTTTTTGAGGCATTAGGATCTCTATTAATTAATTGTTCCATATATATATTATTCTATTTTAGGGCATTTATTCACATGTAAATGTCTATTACCTCAGTATGTACCACAATGGGTTTATATTCATGTATTTTAATATGTCTTATTTTTTTTTAAAATGTAATTGTTAGAATCATATTGGATCGTTATTTTGTTTTACATCATGTCAGGTCTGGGATGAGAGCGTATGTTCGCTCTGTAACACTGTTCTGCGATCGAGCATCTGATATTGATGCAGCTTAATTTCGGCAGATAAATATATTATAATGTTGCTCTACAGTATGATGGAGGATTAGGTAGTTCAATGCTGATGTGACTCGAGTCACAGAGCGTTCTATTTAGGATTCCAGTATAAACAGTGTATTGAGCTAAGTATATGGACATTAGGATGTCCTTAGACTACAAGAAAATGGCAGACGGCCGAGTATTTAACTGACAGTTTCACCGTTCAATCAGCATCCCCCTGAGGAAGATACAAAATTTCCCTTGTATGGTCACGCGTAGGGGAGGGGACAGGACGTTGTAGGAGGCAGCTGGTCTGCCTCACAGAGAACAGACATACGACCTCAACCAAAACCCAGTGTTTTAGGCACAATACAGAGTGGTGCACTAAACGCACCTAACCCATGTGAGTACCCTGGACTGGGGCTTTTTGTTTGTACAATAAATTGTGGTAAAATGGTATCACGCTATGGAGTTTCTTTTTACTGTTTGCATATGAGGAAACAGCTCCAGTTAGCGGTTTGGAACCATACAGCTAACTTAGAAACCCTGAGGTGATTCACACACATGAATGACGGAACTTAATTGCGAGGTCACACACTCTGAGGTGATCGGCCATTACCTGAGGGTGGGGAGTACCTGAGTGTGGACACCACAACAAGTTGCTTTCGTGTTTTTTATGAAGTCACCATTATATATCTAATAAGGACTATATATCAATTATGTTGGACTGACCTTCATTTGATTAGGGCGTCACTGTTATATGCACTATAGCACTTTATGATTCACGTTTGTGGCACCATATATATATATCTTTTAAGAGTTTGTTTATCATTTTTATTTTTGTCTGTGGAATGTGACGCATAACACAGATTATATTATCACAGCAACGAAGAACTTTATATACATTTTTTTGCAATATATCACTTCTTTGCTATTTTATCACGTTCTATATATTTTTATTTCATTATTGCAATGTTGGCACTTTATATTCATTATTGGGAAGAATATTAGGAGATAGCGCAGCATAGTAATTTTTAATCTCTATTGCAAGCTAGTTTGTGTGAAACCTGTGTCTTAGCAGAAAACATCTAGACAGCAGGTGTGTGATAAATATGGAATTCATTGTCAAACTGTACTCTAATCTGTTCTACAAAAACTTTGGATGTAAATTAAACCTTCCCAATGGCAAGAAAAATATGTAAAGCCTCCCCAATAATAGAAAGTAGTAACCCTCAGATGTCTGTATGCATCTTTCAGTGCCTGCTTAATGCCCCAGAATGTGTTAATGTGCAGATAAATATTTTGGAAAGAATAGAGCCAGCCCCCCTTTATCTCACACCCAGTGGTTACCAAGCCTTCTATTTAAAGGGACAATCCACCCAAACTTACATTTCATTTTGTTTTACATGCTGGAGAGTTAAAAGAGAACTCCAGACAAAAGCAACACAATAAAATCAATAGTCCATTAAAAGATAAACAGTATCTCACAAAAGTGAGTACACCCCTCATATTTTTGTAAATATTTTATTATATATGAGTGTACAGCTTATATAACAGTGTAAATTTGCTGTCCCCTCAAAATAACTCACACAGCCATTAAGGTCTAAACCACTGGCAACAAAAGTGAGTACATCCCTAAGACCCCTTTCACACCGGGGCGTTTTTCAGGCGTTTTTCAGGCGCTTTAGCGTTAAAAAAAGCGCCTGTAAAGCGCCTGAAAGAAGCCTCATCTGCAATCCCAATGGAAAGCCCGAGTGCTTTCACACTGAGACCCCTTTCACACTGGGGCGTTTTTCAGGTGCTTTAGGGCCCTTTCACACTGGGGCGGGCGTCGGCACTAAAGCACCGCTATTGTAAGCAGTGCTTTACCGTCGGTATGCGGTCGCTAGCGGGGTGGTTTTACCCCCTGCTAGCGGCCGAGAAATGGTTAAAAACCACTGCAAAAGCGCCTCTGCAAAGGCGCTTTGCCAGCGGTATTTCAATGGGCAGGAACGGTGAAGGAGCGGTATACACTCCGCTCCTACACCGCTCCAAAGATGCTGCTAGCAGGACTTTTTTTACCGTCCTGCCAGCGCATTGCTCCATTGTGAAAGCCCTCGGGGCTTTCACACTGGAATGAAAGCAGCGGCACTTTCGGGTCAGTTTGCAGGCGCTATTATTAAACCGACCCAGTGTGAAAGGACCCTTAGCATTAAAAAAAGCGCCTGAAAGAAGCCTCATCTGCAATCTCAATGTGAAAACCCGAGTGCTTTCACACTGGGGCGCACGCTGGCAGGGCATCAAAAAAAGTCCTGCAAGCAGCTTCTTTGCAGAGCTTTCGTGTTTTTTCCCCAGGGCTGGGTGCGCAGATGGCCCGAGCCCTTTAACACTGCCAACGCCGGAAAAACGCCTGAAAAACGCCCCAGTGTGAAAGAGGTCTTAAGCAGCGCTTTACCAGCATTTTTCGGGCACTGGCAGTGTGAAAGGGCTCGGGTTTTTACATTGGGATTGCAGATGAGGCTTCTTTCAGGCGCTTTACAGGCGTTTTTTTTTAACGCTAAAGCGCCTGAAATACGCCTGAAAAACGCCCCAGTGTGAAAGGGGTCTTAGTGAAAATATCCAAATTGGGCCCAAAGTTTCAATATTTTGTGTGGCTACCATTATTTTCCAGCACTGCCTTAACCCTCTTGGGTATGGAGTTCACCAGAGCTTCACAGGTTGCCACTGGAGTCCTCTTCCACTCCATGACAACATTACAGAGCTGGTGGATGTTACCTTGCGCTCTTACACCTTCCAAGAGGATGCCCCACAGATGCTCAATAGGGTTTAGGTCTGTATACATGCTTGGCCAGTCCATCACCTTTACCCTCAGCTTTTTTAGTAAGGCAGTGGTTGTCATGGAGGTGTGTTTGGGGTCGTTATCATGTTGGAATACTGCCCTGCGGCCCAGTCTCTGAAGGAAGGGGTTCATGCTTGGCTTAAGTATGTCACAGTACATGTTGGCATTCATGGTTCCCTCAATGAACTGTAGCTCCCCAGTGCTGGCAGCACTCATGCAGCCCCAGACCATGACACTCCCACCACCGTGCTTGATTGTAGGCAAGACACACTTGTCTTTGTTCTCCTCACCTGGTTATCCTCACACACGCTTGACACCATCCGAACCAAATATGTTTATTTTGGTCTCATCAGACCACAGGACATAGTTCCAGTAATCCACATCCTTAATCTGCTTGTCTTTCAGCAAACTGTTTGCGGGCTTACTTGTGCATCATCTTTAGCAGGGGCTTCCTTCTGGGACGACAGCCATGCAGACCAATTTGATGCAGTGTGCGGCATATGGTCTAAGCACTGACAGGCTGACTCCCCACCCCTTCAACCTCTGCAGCAATACTGGCAGCACTCATATGACAACCTCTGAAAATCACACTGAGCACGTGCACTCAACTTCTTTGGTCGACTATGGTGAGGCCTGTTCTGAGTGGAACCTGTCCTGTTAAACTGCTGTATGGTCTTGGGCACATTGCAGCAGCTCAGGCCATCTTTATGTAGAACAACAATTCTTTTTTCAGATCCTCAGAGAGATCTTTGCCATGAGGTGCCATGTTGAACTTCCAGTGACCAGTATGAGAGAGTAAGAACACCAAATTTAACAAACCTGCTCCCCATTCACACCTGAGACCTTGTAACACTAACGAATCACATGACACCAGGGAGGGAAAATGGCTTATTGGACCCAATTTGGACATTCACTTAGGAATGTACTCACTTTTGTTGCCAGCGGTTTAGACATTAATGGCTGTGTGTTGAGTTGTTATGAGGGGACAGCAAATTTACACTGTTATACAAGCTGTACACTCACTACTTTACATTGTAGCAATGTGTCATTTCTTCAGTGTTCACATGAAAAGATATAAAAAAATAATTAGAAAAATGTGAAGGGTGTACTCACTTTTGTGAGATACTGTAACTCTGGTTTTGCTTCAATATTCACCTTAAAGTTCCTCTGCACTCATTTGTTATTTGTCCTTCAATTTCTTCAATCTGATGGACAGCATAATTTAACCAGCTTTGTCTACACCCTATATTTTTCTAAATTTTTGTTCCTGCTCCACTATGTGGCAGTATATATGATGCCATATCATATGATGCCATATCATATGGCCCATATGGTTGAGCAGAGAAATATATTTGTAATAGAGGATTCACTAATGGTGCGTACACACGACTGGACTTTCCGGCAGACTAGGTCCGACAGCCTATCCGACGGACTTTCGGCGGACTTCCGACGGACTTTCCTAACGAACGGACTTGCCTACACACGATCACACCAAAGTCCGACGGATTCGTACATGATGATGTACGACCGGACTAAAATAAGAAAGTTGATAGCCAGTAGCCAATAGCTGCCCTAGCGTCGGTTTTAGTCCGTCGGACTAGCATACAGATGAGCGGATTTTTCGACCGGACTCGAGTCCGTCTGAAAGATTTGAAACATGTTTTATTTCTAGGTCCGTTGGACTTTTGAGAAAAAAAAGTCCGCTGGAGCCCACACATGATTGAATTGTCCGACAGAGTCTGGAAAGTTTGCTCGTGTGTACGCAGCATAAGAGTCTCTTCGACCCTCTGAGCCTTTTCTGTTATGCTAATATTTTGCTTCCATCTTTTGACTGACCCATCCAGGGTCTAATATAGCACAATATGCTGATAATGATGCTACTTGATCATGTCTTTCAGACTCCTTTACAATCTTCCTTTTTTGCTTCCCTCTTTTTCCATCACTTAACGGCGGGACTTTTTCTTTCATGCCCCCTCCTTGTTTTGGACATATCTCACCCGGCGCACAAGGGGGGTGCTCTGCGTTGTCAGCGTGGGGCCCCCCCTATTTACACAGCACTGACATGATCAGGCTCTTTTTGGAGTTCTGCCAATTGTTGGCAGGCCTTGATTGTGCGTCGGTGTCCCTGGAGCACAGGACACCGTCACGCCTATTTAGGGCGGCGCCGTGCGCTCTGAGGACAGTTGGTCCTGGTCAGCAACAAATGCGCATGTGCAGCGACCTTTCATCGCTGGGCATGCACAATACATCCGGTACCACTGCACATGCAGGGGCACCTGCAGGTGTATATCAGTTCCCATCGCTGTGTGCAAACAACACAGCTGCGATGGATCTGATCACTGGCACTTTTGAAACTCTCCAGAGGAGGTAAGATGGACACACAGGACACGCTTCTTTGTGGTTTCCTGATCTACTCAAATAATAGGCTTAAGGTGATTCCTATCTTTATAATACCACCTCTTTACATTTCAAACAGGCATAACTCCTGGGCAGGGGATTCATGGGAATGTTTCCAGCCATTTTCTTGGGATTGTTAAACCAGGGACATCTTCCTGTGTAGAATCTATGTATAGTTTCTATCCAGGTATGTATGTCTTGTGTACATATAATCATGTGTAGCCTTATTTGGTGCCTGACTTCAAAGTACATTAGACACCCCTATATTCCATTTTATATTTTCAGATCAGTTCAGATCTGACTTTATCTTTGTGGCCTTCCTCCTCTTTTTTGGACCTTCGCTGAGATATCCATACTTTCTGTGGGGTTATCTGAGATTGAGTCTCATCCGTCCAGCCTTTCTGCCATATGGGGCCCAAAGGCTCTGATACCTTTATACAATTTATTGATACCATTGGTACGTGATTTGCATTGCCATTTATTTGCTTTTCATGCCTTACATCAATGTTTGTCTATTATTTTTATAATGATATATATGTTTCATTGATAGACATTTTGCTCTGTTTGTAAAAAATCCCTGAAGAAGGGCATCAAGCCAGAAATGTCGGGTTCATCAGAGATGTCATAAATGTCTGTATATGTATCAAAATTATTTTCATCTTTATGCTTTTGTGCATTCTTGTCTATATGACAAGGTTTTTACGATTTTATTATATTTTGTAATAAAGTACCTTTAATATTAATACTTGGTGTTTTTGGTCACTTTTAAAATCCCATTTCCCAAGGGGGCATATATATATATATATATATATATATATATATATATATATATATATATATATATATATATATATATATTTATCTTGATAAATATGAAATTAACTTTAAATGACTATAATGTATTAATTGAATATTGCTTCCAACACTCTGCATGAGGTCTACAGGTCCGACAGATGTTGGCTCAAACTTGTTTTGCATACACACGGTCGCACAAAGTTGTCGGAATTTCCGATCGCCAAGAATGCGGTCACGTACACCACGTATGACGAGACTAGAAAAGGGCTGTTCCGAACCAAGCGTGGCACCCTTTGGGCTCCTTTTGCTAATCTCGTGTTAGTAAAAGTTTGGTGAGAGGCGATTCGTGCTTTTTTAGACTTGTGGTTTTCAGATCATTTTCTGCTGTTCAGTTTGTGCTTGTGGGTTTGTATCTGGTCTTCAGTGCGTGCAGCAAGTACAATTGACTTGTCGTTGTGTTCGTGTTCGTTCATTACTGATTTTCAGGTCGCTCTTCACAGGCCTTGCTGTTCTTCAGTGCGTTCTGTTACTTCGTTCTGAGCAGCCGACCGTTTTCTAGCCATGTTGCGTATATGTACTCCTCCTAGAGTTCGTGCTGTGCGGGGGCTTGATGTTGGGGTCCTTACCTTGACACAAGTCCAGTCCATGAACAGGGTGGGGAGGAGTTCATGGACCAAGAATTGGTTGCTCCAGCGTGACCAGTTCTGTCATATGCCTTTGCTCCGTGAGATTCATGAGAATAATCCTAATGATTTCAGGAACTTTCTCCGGATGACGGACCCCGTATTTCATTGTTTATTGGCTTTGCTGACCCCTTATATCAGCAGGCAGGATACCTGCATGAGGCAACCCATCACTCCAGAGCAGAGGTTGGTCGCCACCCTGCGGTACTTGGCGACGGGGAGAAGCCTGCAGGACCTCAAGTTCTCGACAGGCATCTCCCCCCTGGCTCTGGGGATCATTATCCCAGAGACCTGTTCTGCCATCATTCAGGTCCTGCAGAAGGAGTATATTAAGGTAAGATTTTTATCCTTTAACATCACATTTTATTGTATATAATGTTTGTTAATATATTGTATTTCTTTCCTCATTCCCTAATTACCATGATTGTAATATGCTGTGAATGTCACCTTTGTCCTCATGCATGCTGGATTTTTAAAAAAAAATTTTTTTGTCCTTCATACATATTTGCCTTCACTTACCTCCCAGCATGCTCTCCTGGGCCTATATCCACCTCGTGTAGTCACTTAACAATGTATTTTGTCAGCTCCATAGTAGTGCTTTACCCCAAACACCCCTTAAAATGTGTAAAAATGTGATTTGTGCTTTAAATTCAGGCAGAGTGGCAGAGGCTTTTTTTTGGTGTCCTAAAATCATTTGGAACCCTCCCTCCCCCAACTGCTAACTCAGCTGATAACAATCCTGTATCTGCTGACTTTGCCAAACCCATACACACTATACCCACCTCTTTAGCGGTCATTTATGGATGAATTCCCCAAAGCATGTAGTGCAAGGGCCTGCCCGAATACTTTTAAATGGTACCGTTTGAAGTTTTTGTATCCTATTATTATCTTGATAGGTAATATCAGAATGTAAAAATGTGCTAAAATGTGTACAGTGTGTATTTATCTCTTTGTATTATGACACTTCTTACCTGTCCAGTGGGCTGCCAATAGTGTAAAGTAAGGAGGGAGTGGCCAAAGTAATACACATTATTTAGGCATTCATCTCTCAATGAAGTGTACAGGGTTACCTGTCCAAAACATCCCCCCCCCCCATAAAATTTTACAAATGGCCCATGAGAGGGGGGAGGAGGAATCTGATAGGTGGACCTTATACCTTGGTCTTTAAATGCTCCCTAAAATAAATGTTATACTGATGTTGGCCAAGAATGTTTGTGTCTAATATGCTTTCCCTGTTTATGTGCAAAATGATTAATTTATTTTTCTTGTTTGACTCCACAGTTTCCTTCCAACCCACAGGAATGGCAGACTGTGGCCTCCCACTTTGCCCAGCGGTGGGACTTTCCTAACTGCGGAGGGGCAATTGATGGGAAACACATCCACATCGTCCCACCACCCAACTCGGGGTCATACTATTATAATTATAAGGAGTTCAATAGTATTGTGATGTTGGCAGTGGTGTCGGCTACTTATGAGTTCCTGTATGTGGACGTGGGGAAGAATGGCCGGATGTCCGATGGTGGAGTCATTGCCCAGATGGAGTTCTACATGCGTCTCCAGAATGGCAGCTTGGACTTGCCACCTCCAGAAGACAATGTGGAAGGACTCCCATTCGTCTTCATTGCTGATGAAGCGTTTGCGCTGGTGGACCATCTTATGCAGCCATTCCCTATGAGGACCCTCACCCCGGACCAGAGGGTTTTTAATTCCCGGCTGGCCAGAGCCAGAAGAGTGGTGGAGAACACGTTTGTAATCATGGCCAGCCAGTTCCACCTATTTCTTACACCCATACACATGGCGGAGTATAAACTGAATCATATCATCCTGGTGTGCTGTGTTCTCCACAACTTTTTAAGGCAAAATTCTGCCAACTATGCTGCCTCAGTTGGGCCTGAGGCCAGAATTCAAGTAAATGAACCAACCCCGATGGCGCTTGAAAGTGGCCGTCCTGGCTTGCCACCCCTGAGTGCCTGCGAGGTCCGTCTTAGATACCTTGATTACTTTGCAGGTAGGGGGGCCATCAATATGGCAGACAATGTCTGATACATTTTTAAAATAAAAAAATCATTTTACTTACTAAAATCTTTGGTGACATTTACTGCTTGTGTTTCTTCTTAACTGACCCTGACAGAAATGTGGGGAGTCCTGAAAATGTTGTGATTGTGTAACCTTAAAAAGCACTGTTGGGTGTTATCTACTAAAAGAAAATACACTTTGCACTACAAGTGCACTTGAGCCTGCACTGAAACTGCACTTGTAGTGCAAAGTGGATTTGCCCTTAGGAAATAACCCCCATTGTCACTTGAAAACACCAATTTTACCACAACAAAATTTTAGGAGCATTGAAACATTCTTGAGTATCAATCTTTTTAATACCAGCACAATCACATGTGCATTTCTAAAAGGTTTTTAAAACCAACATGTTTGTTGTATAACAATTTTTTCGGTCACATTAATAAATATTGAAATGTCCATTTAAGGTAAAACAGGCATGTTTCAAACAAACAAGAAATACACAAATCTGGAACTTACAAAGTTCAACTTTTGTAGAAATTGAAGGCAATATCAGACATGAGTATTTATAAACTGTGTTTGATATTGCGTTCAGATGGGGTGAAGTCACCCCTGGAAAAGCCAAATTTTGAAGATGCATACAAATTGCCGAATGTCAACATGTGCTAGCTGCCATCACGGGGGATCAAGGGACGTGTTTTGTGGGTGCAATAATAAAGTAGCTGAGAGGAAGGGGTTGCACCCCCAAAACACCTACATTGATCTCCCTTGATGGCAGATAGCACATGTTGACACACTGTGTGCATCTTCAAAATTTGGCTTTTCTATAAAATGGCAAAAAATTTTTAAATTTTTTACATTACAAATACCACAAAAAAGGAAGGTTTTAAACTCTCCCTAAAACATCAATGATGTTCTTCATTTTGTTTTTAACATCATTGGTGTTTTTCTGGATGTTTTCCAAGTCCCTATTACACCCCATGATCTCACCGATCAGGATCTGTGCACTTTCACTGGTGAAATGACCTGGATCCACAACATCACGATCACCTTAAAATAGAGAAACAAAAACATACCATGTATTATAAATATGCCGGCATCCATCTCTTACCTGAGCCTGTGGTCGCAGACACTCACCTGTTGTGGTGACTATTTCCACCACGTCTCCTTCCTCCTCCTCCTGTTGGCTTTGGGGGATTTCACCTTCTTCATGAGGTGGGGGTCTGTTGTCTCTTCTGCTGAGTGGTGTCCTCCGAGTCTTTTCTTCCCTATGTAAAAAAAAATAGGTATACTTAGCACACAGATATTTGATGGCAGAAATAGGAATATGAAACATTACTTGGAAGTGGGGTACAATTGTCTATTTTGGCAGAGTTCCAAGATGAAGAAATATTTTTTTTCCTTTGTCAAGCTTGAATACTTATCTGTTTTGTCCAAGCTTCACAGATGGAGACACCCCTATAGTATACACTGGAGCACCTGTGTGGGACCCCCTAATAAAAAGGGTGTTCTGGTGTCCCACACTAGTGCTCCAGTGTCCAGGTGTGTAAAATGCTGCTGAGTGTCCTCTCCTTACACAGAATCTAGTTTGCATTACATTCTAGTTACAAACCCATCTAGACTCCAAAATTATTTTAAGAGAAGTAGGCTAGAAAAAATGTATTCAAATGCATATGGCCAAAACAATGGTGTTTTCTATGCCGAACGAACAATGTTTCATACGAACGAACAATGTGCCCATGAACATGAAAGTTGCCATTTTAAACTGTACAACAGTAAAGAAAAGCACATGGAGCAGCAGGAACGTAATAAAAATGAAGAATAGGAACACAGCACAACTACTTACTTTTTTGCAGCACTCTCCTGATCCTTCTGTACTGATCGTGCTCCCTTAATTTGAGGTCCGACCACTGCTTCCTGAGCTGATCCTTGGATCGGCGTACCCCAAAATTCTTCTGCAGACTTTTGACCACTTTCGCCATGATCTTGGCCTTTCTGACATTGGGGTTGGGGTAAGGTCCATACTTCCCGTCATAGTCGGCCCTCTTCAGGATCTTCCCAAAGGACATATTTTAGGCCTTAAATCGTCTCTTCCGGGATCAGGACGTTTCTGGCTCTGGGCTTTCCTCCTCCTCCACCTCGTTGCTGTAATTAGCATGCACCTGCTGTGTCTCCGCCATCTGCTCTTCCCCCACTGCGCCGAACGAGAAGGGGCGGGGAATAGACTAGAAAGAATGTCAGGGGCAGGTGGAGCTTCACGCATGCGCAGTGTATATAACGCGTAACACGCGTGCATAGTATGTACGATCTGTGAGTGGAGGAAGGAGTATCGGAGGCGCCGATTGTGATAACGAAGGTAAGATCTAAACTTGGGCCTATACTGCTTCTAGATTGAGGCCTATATTGTAACAAGATTAGGAGAGTTTCGCCTGACATTAGGGTTTGTCTTGTGTTGTGTCTTGCAGATAAAATGGATGGCTTCAATGACCACAACTTCCTCCCCCTGTTCATAGACAAGTACAGGGAGCTGCCCTGTCTGTGGCAGGTCAAACACCCCCAATACAATAATAAACAAAAGAGGCGGGCAGCGCTGGAGAAACTGCTTGAGTTGGTGAAGCCGGTGGTCCCCACGGCAACCATCCCCTATTTAAAAGCCAAAATTGGTGGCCTGAGGAGCACTTATCTTAGGGAGCACAAGAAGGTCATGGATTCCCAGAGATCTGGAGCTGCAGCAGATGACGTTTATGTCCCCAGGCTCTGGTACTATGAGAGATTTTGTTTTCTGTCAGATCAGACGGGAGTCAGGGAATCCCTCTCAAGCCTTCCTTCCACTCTTCCTTCCACCCTATCTGCCACCCCTGCTGAGGCTTCCGTTGTCAAGTTAAAAAGATATTTCTGACATACTGCATAAGCATACTTAGAATTACACCCCAAAATACATTTTGCTAATCCTCCTGAGTATGGTGATACCACATATGTGAGACTTTTTCACTGCCTAGCCACACAGAGGTGCCCAAAATCCAAGGAGCACCTTACAATAAATTTCCTGACTACCTATCACATTTTAAGAGGCCCTAGAGTAGTAGAACAGTGGAAATATCCACATTTTGGAAAGCAATCTCCTCAAGGTATTTTCTAAGAGACATGGTGAGTCTTTTAAAGACTTGATTTTTTTTGCTACAAGTTTTTGGAAAATGCAGAAAGGAAAATGGTTTTTTTTAATGAAAAATTGCCAATTTAACGATATTTCTCACATACAACATTGGCATACTTAGAATTACAACCCAAAACATATTCTGCTGCACCTTCTTAGTATGGAGATACCACATGTATGAGAGTTTTTTTATTGCCTGGACTGGTTATGTACCAGACATTATATTCTGTGTATCACACAAATTAATCAATTGTATCAAAAGTAGTGGACAGAGAATATAGCTTAATGTAGTGTCACCTATAGCAGTCCCAGCTCCTATAAGCCAAGCAAGCCTAAGCTACTGGTATGTAGCTGCCCCCAGGAATGCCACGATCATTCGCTTGGAAGTACAGGAGGCTTAATAAAGTAAGAACACAGGAGTTCATGTGGTTCCAGGAGTGAAGCTGTCCACAGGAGATGGTTGGGGCTGGTGTCTTGCAGGAACATAGTCAATTAGACATGTAGATCGGTCAGTTTAGGCGCAGGCAGAGTACAACCCCTGGCAAAAAGTATGGAATCACCTCTCTTGGAAAATGTTCATTCAATTGTTTAATTGTGTAGAAAAATAAATAATCACAGACATGCCTCAAAACTATTTTCATTTAACATTCCAACCTTCTGGCTTTAAGAAACACTTAAAAAAAGAAAAAAAGAAAGAAAACTGTAGTCAATTGCAACTGTTTTTGCAGAACAAGCAGAGGGAAAAAAATATGGACCGGGTAAATTATTTTGTTTGTTTTTAATTTAAGAGTGAGTGGGTGTGAGGCCCCTTTCATACTTGTGCAATCTAAAAGTCACGTGACTTTGACATCGCCTGTGAAATGGACCTCAAGTCGCATCAAAGTCAGACCAAAGTAGTGCAGGGACTACTTTGAAGTTGCTGTGACTTAAAGTCACACAGATATGAATGGTACCCATTGGAAATTATATGGTACAACTTTTCATGCGACTTTGCAGTCCCAAGTCGCAGGACCAGTCACACAAGTGTGAGAGGGGCCCAAGTGATATTGCAGCAGAGGACTTATTTACTTACTTTGGCCCCAGAGTGTCAGCTTTGAGCTTTCATTTTCCATAGACTTTGGTGTTTTACATATTTTATTTTTCAGCTTTTATATGCAAAGTGCCTAAAATTAATGAAAAAGGCAAAGATTAAAGTTAAGGCAAAAAGACAGATGGGGAAGGGTTAACATACATCACAGCATTGCATATTAACAAAGCACTCCGCGGAAGTGTGGCAGCACTCTATCTTGCTAATAGGGAATGGGATCAACAGTCATTTGAAATCTGTCACTTGATTTATCAGTGATTAAATCTAAATACCCTGTAGCCCCTGACTTCATATTTATTCAGTTTACAGAGCAGCAGTTTCACCTCCGTGCTAAAATAACCTGCTCCTCTCTGCCCCCCCTTTCCTAAGGCAATCGCTTTGCAGAATCAAAGACTACACAGCTTTGGGAATCCAACCTGGAAGAGGCATGCATACATCCCTGAAGTGGAAAATCATGCCTGAATCCAATTTAACTGAAATCTTTGACCGTGACCTAGTAAAGCCTTTAATTCTGACCTATATTCATTCCCTCATTAATGCTGCTCAAAAGGAATACAGAGTCTTTTTAAAGTTTTCATACATGTGCACGGAATTATTTAAACACAGATATAAGCCATGCATGTAAATGTTTTATTAATAGTTTTCACCTATTAAAATAATCACAGGACCAACCATATGGGCTTGTTACATATAGGGGATTTGCACCCTACTTGATAATTAAGGACAGTGGCTGTGTTTAAAGGGTAAGTGCTCTTTTAGGCAAAGTGTACTTGCCCACATTTCCTACCCACCTCTGATCTAAATTGTCTAGCTACCTACCTACTTGAATAATACAGCAGTGGCCTGCCATAATATTTAAATTCTAAAGTCATAATCTTCCTCACCACTGGCCATGCCCATGCAGTAAGCTATTAAAAACTTCTATTGGCAACAGTGTTGCCAACCTACCAGATTGAAATTTACTGGCACACCCAAGTTTTTACTGACATTTAGAAAATTTACAAAACTACAGTTTTAAATGTAAATTTCTGTATTTGGGCTACAATCAATGTAGCAATGTGATTTAAGGTAGATATTAAGGCAAAAAAAAATATTTCTGTTATTTTCAATATAAAAATAGTCCAACAGTTTTTGTTACTAATGTCCAACTGGAGAGATTTCCCCTTAATTTCTGTTCCATAACCACCACAGAAAGTGGAAAGTAGTCAGTAAGATCACCAGGATTTATGTCGCCAATTCTAAAGACCTCCTGTCTCCATCACCTCCTGTTTCCATCCCTCCATCACCTCCTGTCTCCATCACACCATCCCTCCTGTCTCCATTCCTCCATCACCTCCTGTCTCTATCACACCATCCCTCCATCAACTCCTGCCAACATCCGCCCATCACCCCCTGCCTCCATCCCTCCATCACCTCCTCCCTCCATCACCTCCTGCCTCCATCCCTCCATCACCTCCTCCCTCCATCACCTCCTGCCTTCATCCCTCCATCACCTCCTCCCTTCATCACCTCCTCCCTCCATCACCTCCTGCCTCCATCCCTCCATCACCTCCTCCCTCCATCACCTCCTGCCTCCATCCCTCCATCACGTCCTCCCTCCATCCCCCCATCACCTCCTCCCTCCATCACCTCCTGCCTCCATCACCATCACCTCATGTTACCATCATGTCCTTCCTCCATCACCTCCTGCCACCATCACCTCCTGCCACCATCAGCTCCTGCCACCATCAGCTCCTGCCACCATCAGCTCCTGCCACCATCACCTCCTGTCACCATCACCTCCTGCCTCCATCACCTCCTGTCATCATCATCTGCTGCCATTATCAGCTTCTGTCACCATCAGCTCATGCCACCATCAACCCCTGTCACCATCACCTCCTGTCACCATTACCTCCTGCCTCCATCACCTCCTGTCACCATCACCTCCTGTCACCATCACCTCCCGCCACCATCACCTCCTGCCATGATCACCTCCTGTCACTATCACCTCCTGCCACCATCACCTCCTGCCACCATCCACCTCCTGTCATCATCACCTCCTGCCACTATCAGCTTCTGTCACCATCACCCCCTGTCACCATCACCTCCTGCCTCCATCACCTCTTGTCACCATCACCTCCTGTCACCATCCGCTCCTGCCTCCATCACCTCCTGTCACCATCACCTCCTGCCACGATCACCTCCTGTCACCATCACCTCATGCCACCATCACCTCATGCCACCATCACCTCCTGTCATCATCACCTCCTGCCACTACCAGCTTCTGTCACCATCACCTCCTGCCACTATCAGCTTCTGTCATCATCAGCTCTTGCCACCATCACCCCCTGTCACCATCACCTCCTGCCTCCATCACCTCTTGTCACCATCACCTCCTGTCACCATCACCTCCTGCCTCCATCACCTCCTGTCACCATCACCTCCTGTCACCATCCCTTCCTACTTCCATCACCTCCTGTCACCATCACCTCCTGCCACGATCACCTCCTGTCACCATCACCTCATGCCACCATCACCTCATGCCACCATCACTTCCTGTCATCCTCACCTCCTGCCACTATCAGCTTCTGTCACCATCACCTCCTGTCACCATCACCTGCTGCCACCATCACCTCCTGTCACCATCACTTCTTGTCACCATCACCTCCTGCAACCATCACCTCCTGCAACCATTACCTCCTGCCATCATCACCTCCTGCCACTATCAGCTTCTGTCACCATCAGCTCCTGCCACCATCACCCCCTGTCACCATCACCCCCTGCCTCCATCACCTCCTGTCACCATCACCTCCTGCCACCATCACCTCCTGTCACCATCACCTCCTGCAACCATTACCTCCTGCCACCATCAGATCATGTCACCATCACCTCCTGCCACCATCACCTCCTGCCACCATCAGCTCCCTGGTCTATTTCTCCATCAAGCCACCACACCATCCTTCTGTCCTTTGTTGCTCCATCATTCCTTCATCCTATCCATCAAAAACTCCATCCCTCCATCACCTCCTCTATTTATTACCTTAAAGTAAGGAAGTCTGAGAACGCAGGCTTTCCCTGGGCTGGTCCGTTTGTGCCGTGGATGCCTGGGCAGCTGCTGAGCTGGGCTGTAACTCTGTTCCCGTGGAATTTGGATTGTCTGGACAAACCACCGGCACAGCCAAGTTTTTACTGGCATTTTACAAAAGCTACAAAATTACATTTTTAAGTGCAAATTTCAGTATTTGGGCTATGCAAATAGCAAAGTGATTTAAGGTAGATATTAAGGCAAAAAAAATAACATTTCTGTTATTTTCAATATAATAATACTACAGAAAGTGAGGGAAAATCCCTGGTAGCCACTAAGATCATCAGGATTTATGTCCCCAATTCCAAAGACCTCCTGGCTCCATCACCTCCTGTTTCCATCCCTCCATCACCTGCTGTCTCCATCACACCATCCCTCCATCACCTTCTGACACCATCACCTCCTGACACCATCACCTCCTGCCACCATCAGCTCCTGTCACTATCAGCTCCTGCCACCATCACCTCTTGTCAACATCACCTCCTGCCTCCATCACCTCCTGTCACCATCACCTCCTGTCACCATCACCTCCTGCCTCCATCACCTCCTGTCACCATCACCTCCTGCCTCCATCACCTCCTGCCACCATCAGCGCCTGTCACCATTACCGCCTTCCACCATCAGCTCCCTGGTCTATTTCTCCATCAATCCACTCCACCATCCTTCTGTCCTTTGTTGCTCCATCATTCCTACATCCGTTCCATCAAAAACTCCATCCCTCCATCACCTCCTCTATTTAAGGTAAGGAAGTCTGAGAACACAGGCTTGCCCTGGGCTTGTGCTGTGGGTGGCTGGGCAGCTGCTGGGCTGGACTGTCACTCTGTCCCCGTGGAATCTGGATTGTTCAGACAATCCACCGCCACCACAAAGGCTCCTCAATTCCGCTCCTGGTGACTGTTTTTAAAGGCTGACGGATGCGCCATGACATCACTCGCCTCGCCAGTAGCGCGCCGCACAGCCACTGTCAAATCCGCCCCCTGAGCAGTAGAGGCGGCCCCACCCGCCGGAGCTGGCTGAATACAGGATCGGATTGGCTCAGGCAATTCCCCAGAACTGCGCATGCACAGTTAGCCAGAACAACGTATGCGCAGTTCCAAGCCAGCCCGGTCACAGCTATTTTTACGGGCACTTGTGTCCTATTATGGACATTTACGGGCCGGAGAAAAGTTCACATAAATATGGGTGGTTGGCAACAGGGATTGCCAATCTTTGAGTGTCTCCAGTTTCAGGAGATGGCCCCATAGGTGTAAATTAGATCAGGGGAGCTAGGCAGGGTTAGTATATGCACTTTATCTGTAGTATATTTACCATTAGAGTTGGGTGAACATTTTGGCCCGAGCATCAGTTCGGACCGAGCATTGGCTGTTCATCCCATTCAGGGAACACCCAAATTTGCAGGGTATTCAACAGGTGATTGCCCCACTGAATGCCCTGCAATGCCGTATGTATGAGATTATGTGTGCAGAGTTTCCAGCCAAAAACAGATGTCAACATCACCTCCGAGCCACCTGTCAACCAAGTGGATGGCCTTTCAGAGCTGTCTGTCACGTACCTGGTCAGTGAGCCTGTCGTGTAGAGAAAGGCCTCCCGTACAGCTCCAGCTCGGGAACCACTGGTACTGAGAAAGCAGCCACAGGAGCATGACTATGTATGACTGCCTGTATTCAGTCCAGTAGTTTGTGTGGCAGCAGTCAGCAGGTGTAAGTGGCAGCTATGCAGCCTGGCAGTAGATGAGCTGGCACGGGGCTTGGCTGATGGCAGACTGTGGCAGGCAGCTGGAAGCAGTAACCAGATGAGAGCTTGCTGGACTGGGAGCTGTAGCAGGCTGGATGAGCAAGATACAGAGTCAGACAAGCCGGGTCGGTAACGGTCGGGCATTGACGTCAGAAAGCAGGATGGTCGGGTAACAAGCCAAGTCAGCAATGGGAGATCAATCAAACAGGAACAGGATGCAGAGGCAGAATCCAAAGACAAGCCGAGGTAGGGGAAAAGTTGCAGACAAATGCGGGTCAGAAGTAAGCCGGATCAGAATCAGAGGTCACACAGAATCAGGAACAACACACAGAAGCTGATAGGTGGTGCTTAAGTGGAAAAAAATTCCAATATGCTAAAGTGCATTTTAAGACCATATTACATGGAAACAGTGTTTACCAAATTAACAATATTAGTATAAAGTATAAAAATAAATAAATCTTATAAGCCCATTGATCTTCAGTGAAAAAGTCTTGATAAATTATCAATAGAAAGTCCTTCACCACTTGAAAATATCCAAATGACACCCACAGTGCTCAAATGAAAAACCTACTCACCAGGTAGCCATGACCTCTTTAATTAAAAATAAGGTCTTGAAGCGCTATAAGGAGAAATCTTGCAGGCATTTATGCCTTGTCCCAGTACTGAGGATGACCTGCGAGAATAATGCTGGGAGCCGCACACTGCCGAGCTCGCGATGCAAGGTGCGGCCACTCCCACTGAGAGACAAACCAGAAGCTCGGACCCAGAAGTGATGTGACCGGAAGGCAACTCGACGTGCATTTCGTAATTGCTACGTTATCAAGAACGTATGTTGAGGCACCTTCTGGTTATGTCATTTCCAGGTCTGAGCTTTCGGGTTGTCTCTCAGAGGGAGTGGAACGAAGCGCGAGTTCGGCGGTGTGCAGCTCCCAGCAGAATTCTCGCAGGTCATCCTCAGTGCTGGGACAAGGCACAAATCAATGTAAGCAGGCATTTTTTGTATTTTTATTGTTTTAATAAGAACAGTATTACGCTATTGGTTCTCCCTTTGTCTTTCCCTCCCAGGCATCGTGGTGGAAAGGAGACCATAGCTTAGAAGATTAAAGGTTTCTTTAGTCTACCTACTGCAAGATTTCTCGTTATATCGCTTCAAGTACTTCTTTTTAATTAAAGAGGTCATGGCTATCTGGTAAGCAGGTTTTCCATTTGAGCACTTTTGGGTGTCATTTGGATATTTTCAAGTGAATCTAGAATCTATCAAGACTTTTTCACTGAAGATCAATGGACTTATAAGATGTATTTATTTTTATACTTTATACTATTATTGTTAATTTGGTAAACACTGTTTCCATGTTAATTGGTCTTAAAATGCACTTAAGTATATTGGGAATTTTTTCCACATAAGTGCCCCCTATCATCACAAATTTATATTGCACAGTAGTTTGTCTACTTTTTTGGGGAGCAGCTATCTAGTTATTATCTCTTCACTTTGGCTTAAGGTTTTTTCACTTTTCTCAACACACAGAATCTGCAAACCAAACAACAATGAGCCCATACTGAAGCCTATTTAAATAGCCCGCTTGGCGCCAGCATTAGTGACAGATACAGGTATTGATACGCGAGTGCGCATGCGTGTGCACCTATACCCACGACGATGCACATCTGTCTGGCCAGTCTGTGCATGCGCATATGCATACACCGATAGACTCCATCTGTACTATGGACATGCCTTCCCTGACACTGTCAAAAAAGTCCACTTGTTTGAATTTTAATTTTTGCAGGGTACTTTTTTATGAGAGTTAGGCATAAACCATATCTCAGTTCAAGTCTACTCAAGCTCTCTTTTCATCTAATGAGTTGTTCATCAAAAATGTTGACTGCACTTGTCTGACATACCACTAGCCACAAGAAGTTGAACCTACGAATGAAAATAATAAACAGCCATCAAATAAAAATTTGAAAGCCATCAGTTTATGCTCTGCACTGTAAATACACCATAGTTTCCATTAAACAGGCATTCCCATGAAAGAAGCCAAACCACAAATGTGTTTGAACTATGTGGTCCTACAAATAAGCCTTTGTACCAGTAGCCGCTCACTTCCAATATTTCTTTCTCTTCTGAAATAAACAGCAGTGTCTGTACCAGCTATTCATTCAGATGAATGCTTAACAAACCATAATATTCAGTTTACTACCAGGAAGGTGAAACACGTCGTCTCCTCCATCTCTAATCAGTGCAGTCTCAGCAATTCCTCTTCCATTTAAGCATCCAGTCTCTCACCATTAAAAAAAACCTCCAGCAAGCCCATTAAGAGTTACTGAGCTGGAAAATAGTCTTGGGCCTAATCCTTTTCACTGGGGTCTTAACTGATGTAAGAAATTTGACAGTGTCTCCCCATGCTGCCACTGTTAACAGCGGTATGAAAGAGACTTGTGGTCTGCTCAGTAACATCCATTGATGGGGATCTCAGTGAGGGGTGTGTATGACTTTTAATAAATCGCTCCTGTCTTCTTTTTACTTTCTTTATAACCCTCCTTCTATATTCAGTTTATAATTTCCTTCTCTCTTTTGCTTTCTTTATGCCCTGCTTACATGGCAGAGCTCTAGTAACCCAGTGATAAGCTGTTGTCTTGAGACAATGCATTATTTTCTGCTTGCAGCTGCATTGTCCGTGACAAAGAGTTTCTGCACACTCGCTGTTAGTGGGGAGCTCTATTTGCCTTTCTCATTATAAGAAGAAGGAAATCAGTGTCACACAAAGGGGGTGCTGGATAAAAGCGTTAGAGTGCTGTACCTTGCACTGTTTCTTTCTTTTTTGTTAAATTGCAATTTTCACTTTTCATTAAAAGGAATTTTCCATGTCGGGTCATTAAGAGAGGAAGTGGTAAAAAAAGCAACACTGAAATATATTCTAACCATTTCAGTTTCTATTATTTAATTTCCACTTCTTTCATTGTCATGCAGAAGTGATCTTAAAGCAGAACTCCAGCAAAAATGCCAAGGTAAAATGAATAAACCATTAGTAGCTAAAATGACAAAACTAGATTTTGCTGTAACATTCACCTGCAATATAGAGATTTCAATTGTAGTACATTTTTTTTTGGTCACTAGATGTCCTTAATCTAATGTCCAGCATCATTTAACCCACTTTATCTGAGCCATGGACCCAAAACTGGACTGGACAGCGAAAGGAAAAGCAACACAATGATGAGCTCATCTCTCTATCACTCTGCTCTCTCTTCCTATCAGCATGCTTCTTGTCAGCACATGAATTGATTGGCTCCTTGTACTGCTTCTTTCTCTCACACTCCAGCCTTGCTGTACAGGGGCCGCAAGAGGCTGATAACAGGTCAAATTCAGATACTGCTTGTGTTTAAAAAAAAAAAAAAAGAATGCATTAATTATTACAGGACTTCATTCATTTGTGTCCACATTTTTCTGTAGTTCTGGTTCACCCTGTAAGAGTGTTGTTGGCAGCTGCAGGGCCAGAACAAGGAGTGGGCAGGAGGGGCATCTGCCCTGGGCACTGTGGTATCATGTGAAGTGGGGGGAGGGGGGGGGCGCCACAAGGAGATTGGGGTGGGGTTTGTGTTGGGAGGGGGGAATTTGGGATTGACACATTCAAACTGAACGTGTTAACTTGAACTGACACGTTCAACTTTTAAACTTAGCATTGTTTCGGCACACTACAGAAAACACAACCAAAGTAAATGGCGACTCAAAATTAACTGAACATCATAGAGTGTCGCTGCTTGTCATGCAGGTTCAAACATGTTCAAGGTCACCACTCATGCAGTTAGAACCAGTTCTGGCTGCTTTGTTTACTAGGTGAGATCACAGTCTCGTTATTTAATAGACACACCTTGTATAGTATATAGCTCCTGGGAAGTACCCTGTTGCCCAGTCTGCATCTAGAAAGTACATTCCCTGTATTAAGGTAAAACAAAAACTTCCACTACCTGTTAATTTCTTCTCCTCCCTAAACACTGACCTGAGACCTCTCTCAAACCAATGCTGTGCCCGTCTGCAGCAGCGCTTTTCTCTTTTCCTGGTCCCACAGGACAGACTGAGAGCAGTGGGAGCCACTGGCTTCCACTGTTCTCAGCAAAATCATGTGAGGAGGGAGCTGGGGGGGGTCATGGCCAAGCAGCACTGACATACAGCCAGGCTTAGGAGCGCACCCACACGTGTGCCCCATAGGAGGCATGTGCTATGGGGGCGCATGCAGGAGAGGGGGCACAGACAGCAGTGGACTCCAGAAAAGGAGGTAAGAGTCTGCTCTGTGCAACATCCTTGCCCAGAGCAGGTAAGTATTACATATTTTTTGTATTTTATGGATAAAAACACTGGGCTTTAATATCAATTTAAATTACCGCTGCTCATAACTGACTACCTTTTGTTTTTTTCCAGTCATCTGATCATCAATGAACATCTTTTACTTGCCTGTCTGTAATGCAAGAGGTGCATTCCAAAATACAGAGGGATGTATTTGACATGCATGGTAAGGTTGTCCCAAAAGGGGCCATTATTGGGGACACATTAGGTTGCTTACCTAATATTCCCAGCGTTAACAGCAATAGTGAAAGATATTAAAACAAAAACAAAAAAATACAAACAATGAGAATATTGCAATTTACCAATCACAATATCTGGTGCCTGCATTTAGTTTTCTTTTTTCAGGCTTTTATGCTCTAGATGGAGGCGCAACAAAGACACCTTTGGACAGCAGCATGTTAGTTGCGGAGGAGGGCAGTGTTAGATGTACTAGCTACAGAGATGCAATTAGCGGACCTCCAGCTGTTGCAAAACTACAGGTCCCATCATGCCTCTGGGTGTCATGCTTGTAGCTGTCAGAGTCTTGCTATGCTTCATGACACTTGTAGTTCTGCAACAGCTGGAGGTCCAATAATTGCATGTCCTGTAACTAGCAGATTTAGGTAGACTTGACTAACAAATTAGAACTGAACTCCAGCAAACACTTACTAAGCAGTTACAGCAACAGTTTTTTTTTCCTTTTGGGATAAAGTTTTGCATGAATGAATAAAAGCTGATCATTGTAGGTACTCCTGACAGTGTTAAATGGTGTATCTCAAATGCACATTTTCAGGAAAAAATCCACTTAAATGAATTTTAGTGCACACAAACACAATATAATACCCAATTTTTTGTTAAAACATAAGAGATTATGTCAGGCTGAGTAAATAGATACCTAACATGTCATGCTTTAAAATTGTGTACGCTCATGGAACAACGCCAAACTATGGTACCAAAAAAACTCCATAGGTGACGCTTTAAAAGCCTTTACAGGTTACCAGTTTAGAGTTACACGGGAAGTCTGGCATTAGAATTATAGCTCTTGTCCTTACGTTTGTGGCTATACCTCACATGTGTGGTGCAATCACTGTTTATATGCATGCTGGACCTACATGTGTGTTTGCCTTTGCACGTGAGCCCGGGGGAAAGGGGGGAGATTTTTTATCAACTTTATTGTTATCACAAGGGATGTACATGTGATAGCATGGGCAGTGACAGGTCCTCTTTATGGAGAAATCTGGGGTCTCTAAGACTCCAGATGTCTCCTCTTCCCTCTGATCATCTGATCAAAGCATCTGATCAAACTGAGACTGTCAGGTTTTACTGCAGTTATAGGTCCATTGAACAGATGCCTTCATTTCCTGACCAGTAAAAGGTTGTCCCCAGGACACAAAGTGAAAGGAAAAGTAAAAAGAAAGAAAGTAAAAAATATTTTTTAACCCCTTAAAGCCAGTTCCTAGTCACCCTTCAAGTAGGGTTTAATGCCCAGGGAGGTGGTGAGGCCTCTCTATCATGTGACCACTGTGATTGGCTCTCACAGTATTCATGTGATTGGGAGCCTGTTCTGCTGGCTCCTGATCGGAAGCTGTGATGGTGAGCATTACATTTCTTTTCTTGCTGTTGCATATATGCGTTATGCAGGCTGAAAGAGGTTAAGACAATGCTAGAATAAGTTTACCGGATTTTGAAAATGTAACCCGGCCTTACCCCAACCACAAAACGACATCCTCATTTTTAGTCACACCCAAAAGATTATGCTGCCATTTGGAGAAGGGAATTGTTGGTTTGGCCAAATTGCGATTAACAGTGAGCGGGACTTGATTGGGTATGGTTTAGTTAAACCTGAACCTATACTGCCATGGATCAACAGAGTGTAAAGCATAGAGTGCAGGGGTCAGGTGAAATAACACAGAGTTCAGGATTAGGTAATGCACAAAGTTCAGGGGTCAGGATTAATTAAAGTGGGAGTAAACTCCCATGCATGAATTTTACTTATGGGTAAGCCTTTGTACTGTAAGCTATGTACTGTAAATTATGTAGGTAAGCCTATAGATATTGTAAATATCTCCTAAACGTGCACTGTTTAGGAGACATTCACTGTAGATGCAGCTGGTGACATCCCCCATGCCGTTTCTTCAGAGTCCTGTGCCGTAAACGGTGGCTTCCGCGCTCATGTGCGGGAGTGACGTCATTGCGGTTCCAGCCTCTCACATATTCGGAGTCTGTTATCCCGGAAGGAAGACCAGATGAAGATGGCAGCGCCTTTAGCGCAGTGACAGCGCGACTCTGGAGGGCTTCGTTCTAAGGTAAGTTTCGCATTAATGTGCTTGTATGCGATGCAATCTAGCACATTATGACATTACCTTGCACATACAATAGTATAGGATTAAGTAACGTACAGAGTTCAGGGGTCTGAATCATGTAACATACAGGGTTCAGGGATCAGGGTTAAGTAATGCACATAGTTCAGGGATCAGGATTAGGTAACATACAGAGTACATTGGTCAGGATTAGGTAACACAGACAGAGTGCAGGGGTCAGAACTAAGTAACACGCTTGTTCAGAAGAATAACATGAATGGTCATACATGAACAGAGCACTCTGCCAGTGCCATTTTGAAATGCTACCTTCTGCCTGAGACAAATGGAAACAACTCTAGGGATGCCTGTTTCCCAGGACAGACCCACCCAAAACAGGGACGATCCCCGGGAAACTGGGATGAATGGCAACAATATGCCAAAAGTTCTTTATTTTTTTTTATTGTTGTCTGTTTCCCTGTTGCAGATTTCCACTCACTTCCTGTCTGGACTCTCCCCAGAACAGAAAGTGAGGGGAAATCCCTCTAATGGAGCCCTTGATAGCAGTATAACCTGACAGGGGTTCTAACCTTTCCCATTTTATCCAAAACTGAAAATAAAAAAAATGTTTTGGCTATAGGTACACTTTAATTTCTTGTCCTGGTGTCCCAGGGATAAAAAGTGTAAATCTTTCAAGCAGGATTCCAAACAGCAGTAAAATCCTGACAGAAGTTCCAACACTTCCACACTTTGTTTAAAACTATAAATAAGTGTGGGCCAGAGCTGGGCTCCATGAAAAATATGAAAAAATAAAGGAATGCTCCAAAATGGATTTTAGCATCCCTTGTAAGGGCCATGGGAGAAGCTGGACATTGAACATGCTATACAGCTGTTTTCAATTAATTATTCTGCATTACCAGCCATTTCAAGCTAGGTGGAGACTGCAGTTTTGTTCATTAAAAAAGAGGACAAGAAGTCTGTGAGAGTCTTTATTATATTATTTACGGCTTTATCCCAAGTATGTTTTCCCTTCTAAGTTGATTAATATTTGAAGATGTACCGATAATTTCTTACATGTTAAACTTCAAAAGACCACGAATAGCACTGACCATTATCGTGTGTACTTGATGCCATTAACTATACAAATTACAAAGTTGGGCCTAGTCAGAATGATGATTAAGAACTCATAACGCTAATTAAAGCATTGCTCATTTATTAATAACAACATAATATCTGAGTGCCACAATCAGCTACATGATTAGGCAAATTCATAAATTTAATATACTGTGACAATAAGAGATAAAGTAAGTTGACACGCTAGAAACAAGTGTAGACAGAGAAGGAAGGAAGAAGTGGATTATGGCTGTCAGCAGGTTGTCCAATCAGAAAAAATTCTGCTGTTATACGATGGGATTTATATAGGATGATTAGGATACATATTAATATAAGGCTAAAAAAGAAAATTGTAAAAATGATTTTTCTTTTTTTCAGGTAAATGAAAGTATTATGTATTCTTCTATCTAGACAGCAGGTAGAGCCTTAGGTTCTATCTCCATCCTAATTGTAGATATAAAACAGAGGGAGGGGTGGAGTCAGAAGGGGGGCAGTTTAGTGGAGTGGTAGTACAGTACAGAAGCAAGTACTGAAATTGGATAATATTTATGCCACTGCAGGGGTGCAGCCATGCTGTAAAGACTGTTATGATGCCCTTTAATGATGCCTGTTGCACAAATAAGAAGAGTTCCAAGAAGGAGCAGAGTGATGATACTGGTTCAGGCATGGGACTGGTCATGGTTGGGATAAGGGTTGGCTCACCCAGTGGTTGTGATAGGTCTCTTGTTTGGACCGTGCTCTGAGAAAATTTTTAGCCCCCATTGTGTTTGGACCAGGTGGTAGTCAGCCTTTGACAGACCTAGCCTGAAACCATTGTAGTGGGGCCCCCACAGCCTGGTATAGTAGTTATGTAAACATCCTTCCAAAGGCCTTTAGGCAGTGGAGAGCTCAGGGATAGTTTCCAACTCTCCTTTCTGAAAGGTTTGCAGCCCCTCTGTGAGATCTGGCTTATCGATCACCACCTAGGGGAACTATGGGTTGCACTTCACATGTTTTCTATTGTCAGTTTACCACCTGCTGTGTAATTCTTGTTGTTTACAGAACTGAATAGTTTAAACTGTAATTTACACAAAGTGAATGATTCATAGCAGTGACTTAATCTTTATCAGATGCAGAAGACCTCCTCCTCTCCATAATATAAGAAGGTGTTAAGTATAGGGATGGGCTGACAGTTCGAGTCGAACATGAGTTCGACTCTAACATTGGCTGTCCGATCGTTCGACGTAGATCGAACATTATGGGCCATTTGCGCCAAATTCGAGCAGCGCGTCATGGCCCATAATGCACTGCGTCATCGCAGTGCTTTGCTGGCTGATGATCAGCCAAGCATGCACTATGACCCGCATGCTTTGGCCAATCACTGCGCCCTTAAGCAAACAGAGCCATAATTGGCCAATATGGTGCAGGGGTTAAGTACATGACCCACACTATATAAGGCCGCCTGCACGTCGGCCCTGTGTAGTGTGTTACTGGTGTTATAGAGAGATAGAGAGAGTGAGAAAGAGTGTGTCATTTCATTTACTTTGAGCAGGCAGTTTATTCAGTTAGCTAGATCTCACTGCAGACCATTCATGCTGTACTGTTTCTAATCTACTTCAGGCAGGCAGTTGATTCAGTTAGCTGCAGTGTATTTCATATATATATATATATATATATATATATATATATATATATATATATATACAGTCAGACTGATATATATATATATATATATATATATATCTCTCCACTGTATCCAGTTTAGCTAGATCTCACTGCAGACCGTTCCTGCTGTGCTGTTTCTAATATACTTCAGGCAGTCAGTTGATTCAGTTACCTGCTGTTTTTTTCATATATATATGGATATATATATCTATATATATATCTATATATATATATATATATACATATATATACAGGCTTGTGTATATATAGTCTAGCCAAGCCTAT
The DNA here is from genome assembly GCF_042186555.1 of Aquarana catesbeiana. Lineage (NCBI taxonomy): Eukaryota > Metazoa > Chordata > Amphibia > Anura > Ranidae > Aquarana > Aquarana catesbeiana. Next base: position 123,285,734 of record NC_133327.1, read on the forward strand.
ACCTGACAGTAAGCCATTCCTGGAGTACGTGTTCAAAGACACTTTCAGGCTGGTGACTCAGTGACCTGCAGTTCATTTAAATATATATATATATATATATATATACAGGCTTGTATATATATATATATATATATATATAGTCTAGCCAAGCCTATACCTGACTGTAGGCCATTCCTGGTGTACTGTTTTTAGTAAACTTCAGGCGTTGTTTTGCTAATCTAATTGTACAGTATGTCTGGAAGGCCACCAAGGAGAAGCAGATGCTCACAGGCCACTAAAAGAGGGCAAGCAGGCTCTGTGTCTACAGCCAACAGTGCTGGTCGTGGACACGGTGCATCCTCAGCACGTGGCCGTGGGGCACGCTTGTCCTTTTTTTCGGCAGCTGGCCATGTTGAGCCACAACATGCAGAAGAGTTGGTAGAGTGGATGACCAAGCCGTCCTCATCCTCCTCAGTCACCCAGCCTCAGGGTACTTTGTTTGCCAATGCAGCTGTCAAAGCGGCCTCTTCTATCGGCTCAATGTCATCAGTCACTCCTTCCCTTCCAGCATCATGCCCTGAGGAGTTCCCCGAACTGTTCGACCACAGTGTAGGGTACATGCTGCAGGAGGATGCGCAGAATTTTGAAGGCTCTGATGATGGTAGGTTGAGGATGAAGGCAGTAACGTGAGCCCAGAGAGAGGGGGTGCCCAAGAAGGATGAGAAACTGACAGTCATGTTCCCCCAGCTGCAGCATACTGCCAGGTTTGCTCCAGTGGCGAGGAGGGAGGGGACGATAAGGTCACTGACTCTATGCTGTTCAGAGTATATAGGGCCTGGGCCCCACGCCTTTTCTTTTTTTAATTTGGGTCTGGGGTTCCCCTTAATATCCATACAAGACCCAAAGGGCCTGGTAATGGTCTGGGGGGTTAACCATGCCATTTTTCTCAATAATTTTCATCCATATTGCCGAGACCCGACATTACATTACAGCCGCAATCAGTTTTTTTCACTTTAAGCATCATTAAAATCACTGCTCCCGAAAAAACAGCCGATTTTTAAAACTTTCTTTTCCATTGATACATGTCCCCTGGGGCAGGACCCGGGTCCCCAAACCCTTTTTAGGACAATAACTTGCATATTAGCCTTTAAAATTCACACTTTTGATTCCTCATGTTCGAGTCCCATTGACTTTAACAGTGTTCGAATGTTTGTGCAAACTTTCAGTTCGTTCGTATGTTCTGGATGCGAACCGAACTGGGGGGTGTTCGGCCCATTCCTAGTTAAGTAGTCCAGCAGCGGAGAACTCAGGCAGGGTTGACAACAATGCTTGGGATTTCAGTGAAGTAGTTGCAGCGTTAATTTTTTTTTGGGGGGGGTGGCAAATAAACCTGGCCCCCTCACTCCTGCCACCCCGTCGCTCGATTAATCGATCGCTGTCCGCCAGCCCCGCACTTACAACATTCCAGGACGCGGCTTCGGCAGCTTCCCCCCCTGCATTTCCTCCTGAGTCCCAGCGGTCGCTTCTCCTCCTGGCCAATCTAGTCTTAGGACTCCTGGCCAATCAGGTCTCAGGACTCGCTTCCTGATTGGCCAGGAGGAGAAGCAGGAAGACATTAGCGAATATTAATTCGCTAATGTCACACAAGTGGGTGGGCTTGGGGCACAGTGCTCTGCGCCCCGAACCCACCCTTGGGCTCTAATCACGTGCTTCAACAAAAAAAAAAACCCATTGAAATCCATGCGTCCGACTCCATGCATGGAGATTAGTTACCGGGCACATGGATTGGGGGGTGGCGCCCCTGCACCTCTTATGAGAGGCTGCCACTGGTAAGAAGTGACACTTGATTTCTTGTAAGTTTAATAGATCAAACCATTGGCAAATGTATGAACATTACACATACTGTCCTGGTATTCAAGGGCTAAAGCAAGATCAAGGTGCTGCTAAAGCCACAAGCTTGGTATAGATTTTAGAGCCGATGATGAGCTTTCAGGAAAAGGTGATCTGGGTGGCTTTAAAGCTGCCCAATCACTTTTACAGGGCTCTGAAGGTGTGCCCCGTGCTTGATTAGCTGCAGTTGAGGGCAGGAGAGACATTGAAGATCTAATAGACCAATGATGTCTCTATAAAGAGGAGCTGTCATCTGCTTAATGCTGTCACAAGCCCCCATGTGATAGCAATAAAATTAAATGAAGAAAAACATTTTTAAAAAATGCTAAAAAATAAATCATAATAAAATAAATCAAAATCATTTAAAAAAAAGTAAAAGCTCCCCCTTCACCCCTTACACACCCCAGTGCAAATGTGCAGCATAGGATGGGCACATGTGAGGTATCACCAAAAATGTCAGAGTGAGAACAATAATTCTAGGGCCATAATTCATTGTTAACTCTAAACTGATAACCTGTAAATTATTTTAAATGTCACCTATGGACAATTTAGGGTACCATTGTTTTTTGCAATTTCATGGGCGTGCGCAATTTTAAGGCTGGACATAGCTATGTGCTTGATGTAACCCCGTCTTTTATATTTTACCGAAAAATGTACCTAAAAATTAGTTTTAGTGTTTTTTTTCCTGAAAATATGCTTAAAATAAACAGCTCTGGAAATATTGTGTGACATAAAAAAATGCAATTGCCCCTATTTTATTCTCCAGGGTGCCTGCTTTTGGAAAGTATAAAATCACTCACTGGTTTAAAGTAACTTCTAAACACAAAAAAAAAACTTCTAACAAAAGAAAAGTGCAAATTTTTACATGTGTCTTAAAATTTGCCTCAGTAGACAGGTGGTTAAATAATTAAAAACCGAATAACAGGTGTAGTTCAGTACATGACATTTTTTACAAGTTTGGTATGCATTACAAGAGATTTTTTTTATGAGGTTCATGTTATGTTTATGAGGACCATTTGTATTTTATTTTTTTCCACCACCAGCAAGCAGCTGCAACCCACAGAAATAGTTGAAGAAAATCTGTAGCCCCACAGGATGCTGGTGTGATACTCTTGCTGTACTGGTGTGGTATGGCGCCACATAAATCTACCTTTGCTTAAAAAATATAATCGATCCGTAAAATAGCTCTAGTTGGCCACTGAAAAAAATAATGATGGAAACAAAAACTTTTTTCTTTTTTTTACAAAGTAGAAACCTAACTTGTCCCAGAGAAAGTAGATCCTCTCCCCAAATTATCATAAAAATAATTAGTGATTGATAAAGCAGGAAGCACAGGGTACCTTGGTCATTAATCACACTGACAGCTAAAGACAGTCTGAAGCCATTTGCTGTTATGAAGAGCTTTCAAATGAACTGCAGAAACCTCTGACTGAACATAAATATAATTTACTGTGCAAATCAAGCATTCTAAACTTAAAGTGTCAGTTACTCGTTACAAGACAGTCCTCATGGAAATGACATTTTGAAAGTTATTGGTTGAGATTAACTCATATACATGATTCATTTTCTCGTATTGCCACAGGACGCTAAAGTAAAACTCCAGGCAAACATTTTTATACACAGTTTAAAGTGTAGAGCTGACCATACACTAGATTTCCAAACAAATGTTCATTTGAAAATTCTAAACATTACATTTGATAATGCCATCAGAGACTTGTCAAATATCGTTCAAAAGTAAGTTCTTTTTACCATTAGATTTTGGAAGGAATGGACTTTGCTGAATGAAATTACATTCCCTTTTTCAACTTAGTTCATTAAAAAAAATGTCATCCTGTGCCTTCAAATGTTCTCGTCACATCAGTCAAAAACAAACGTCGATTTAACCGCACTTAAAGTGACAAAATCGGATGAATATTCTGAAATTGAACATATTTTTAAAAGATTATACTAGTGAGTGTATGGCTAACTTAAAGTGACACTAAAATGATTTTTTTTACATCAACCAATCAGACAAATTCTGCTAATATTTAGTAGTGTTCATATTAATTTATTTATTTTGGCCAAAGCTAAACAAGAAAATTGTAAAAATGATTTTTCTTTTTTCATGTATATATAAGTATTATGTATTCTTCTATACTGACAGCAGGTACAGCCTTAGGTTTTATCTCCATCCTAATTGTAGATATAAAAGAGAGGGAGGGGTGGAGTCGGAAGGGGGGCAGTTTAGTGGAGTGGTAGTACAGTACAGAAGCAAGTACTGAATTTGTGGGGGTGCAGCCATGCTGTAAAGACTGTTATGATGCCTGTTGCACAAATAAGAAGAGTTCCAAGAAGGAGCAGAGTGATGACACTGGCTCAGGCAGGGGACTAGTCATGGTTGGGATAAGGGTTGGCTCACCCAGCAGTTGTGATGGATCTCTGACTGTGCTTTGAGAACATTTTTGACCCCTATTGTGTTTGGACCAGGTAGGTAGTCGGCCTCTGACCAATCTAGCCTGGAACTATTGTACTGGGGCCTCAGACAGCACCAATCAATGTGGGGTAATTGGTGGGAAATATAACTTAGTGGTCAAGTACTGGATTGGACATTAGACATGGGAGGAGCTCTGTGGGAGGAAGTAAGGCAAAATTTCAATAGCCAAGTGATCTTGCCTCCCTCTACTTTATTGGCTTTGGACAGTTTAGATTCAAGTTGTAGTAGATGGTTTGCAGTTTGGGTTCCTTGAATGTGTTTTAATCTGGTGCATTTGGAAAATGGTTGGGGATAAATCTTTGTTGTGGTGTCCTCTGTTCAGTGCAGTCAACTCATAGTCACTGAGTACTTATGGACCAATTATATGTCTGTGGTCAACTAATATCCCTAAGGCAGTGTATTGTGACTGAGATCATGACATAGTTAAATGGTGCTATAGACACAGGGTTTGGGTACTGTTATATGGTGCTTTCAAGAACCTGTAACTTTAGCTAATATGTTATACAGTCATGTTATGGTGTTTGTTATTTAACCACTTGCTTACTGGGCACATATACCCTCCTCCTGACCAGGCCAATTTTCAGCTTTCAGCGCTGTTACATCTTGAATGACAAATGCATGGTCATGTGTTTTTTTTTTTCTAAAAAAACAAAAAAAGACCAAACTTTTTTTAAAAAAGACAAAACGTTTTTCATATTTTGTTATAAAATTTTGCAAACATGTAATTTTTCTCCTTTGCTGATAGGCACTGATGAGGTGGCACTAATGGGGACTGATAGGCTGCATTGGTCAGGCAGCACTGGTGGGCACTGATCAGGAGGCACTGATGAGGCTGCACTGATGGGCACTGATAAGTGGCACGGAGAGGTGGCACTGATGGGCACTGATAGGTGGTACTGATGGGCACTGTTAGGTGGAACTGATGGGCAGCACTGATGGGCACTGATATGCACTGGAAGGCGGCACTGATAGGCAGAACTGATAATTAACACTGATGATGAGGCAGTGATGGGCACTGATTGGCAGCACTGATGGGCACTGATAGGTGGCACTGGTGGGCACTGATTAACAGTAATGATGGGCACTGATAGATGGCACTGTTGGGCACTGATTAGCAGCACTGGAGGGCACTGATTAGCAGCACTGGTTGGCATTAATGGCTTTCTTCTTGTCTTCATGCTGACAGCCTGAGGGAAAAAAAAGCAGATGACCGGCTTCTGTTTACTTCCGTGATTAGCTGTCATTGGCTGACTTTACCCAGATCAGGGATCAGCCGAGTCCCAAGAAGAGAATGTGAATATAGGCTTCTGGTAGGGCCACCGTAAATATGTTACTCTTTCCTGTATGGGCACAGGTTCACTTTAGGGGTTTATTAACTTAGAAGAGCCCCCACTTTTCTTATAGTGTTTGATTGAGTAGGGACAAAATATTTCCTTTTTTTATATAATATATTTTTATTGTTTTTCGAATACAATTTTACAATATACGTTTACAAATACACCCATTATCAATCATAGATAAGTAAAAATAAAAGTAGAGACTGAAAGAAAAAAGAAAGGTAGGGATTGGTTAGTGCCCTTATCATGTTTTTATTTATTTTTTTAAGTGTCCCCTGCTGGAGATATTTTTCTTCATTACCTGCCCCAGAGACACAACAGAAAGTGAGAGCTGATATCTCTAAAATGAAGGGTATTACCATTTTACACATCTGTCACTGGAACATTTGTCCCCATTGAAAGATTTCCCCTTATCTCTTGCTCTCAAGACAACTCTAAAATTTTAGATGAATATCTATGACTAAGTGCACTCCAAATGGCTTTAGGACCTTTATTAGAACATTACATCTGGTATCAAGTATTTTAATGATGCGTTTTTTTATCAATAAATATAAACGATTCTCACAATGCACATTTCAGGATCATTCCCCATTTTAAGACTACCACTTTCTGAGGTGGGTATTGTCATCCTATATGTAAGTGCTTCAGTTTGTTATGCAAACTTTGATTATTGAAATCATTTCCAATTGTTCATCCCATCTCGTCGTTTTTTTTCCTACCCTGAAGAAGGAAGTACTATTTGAGTAGAGGTGGCATTTTTACTTGATCTTCCATGATTCCTATTTGAGGGAGTTTTTAGTTTTGGTATTGTCATAGTTGCCTAATGAAGTAGTCCTGAAAGGCTCCAAAACATGTCTTTTTTTTACACGATGTGAGCATCAAAGTTGTTCTTTGCAAGGTACTGGGTGTTCTGGTAAAAAAAACTTTAGTTTTAACTAAACATTGTCTTTACAGTATTTTCTTTTTGATATGCATGTTAAAAAATATGTCCACCCACATTTTTTTTTTTTTTTTTTTTAGTTTTGGATCCAGTTGGAGAGAATTGGAACTCCTGTCACACTTTAATTGCTATCCAGTGCTCCATTGAAAAAGATTTCCCTCGCTGACTGTTACAGTGACAGTTCTCTAACAGTGATGTCTTTTACTAAAATATATGTTGACCTTAGGGGGCACTTTTTGGGTGGGGCTAACTCTTAACAAGCAGGGCCCACTGATTCCTTTTGTATTGAATTATATTTTAACTGTACTATCTGCCTTAAATTTGTAAAGTGCTGCACAAATAGCTGGCACTATATAAATCCTGTTAATAATAATTAACAAATGGGGGAATCTAGTGAAAATGAAAACTGCGTGCCTAACACCCTGCCACAACTTTTAGTGTTTGCATACGTAGACATCAGTTTTACCACTGACATATATTTGTTAAGTGAGAAGAATCTGGGATGCAATGTTTGAATTTTGAAATACTACAGACTGCCATTTATATAATGGTCAAGCTGCGGGCTGTGGAGAAAGAGAGTCCCTGAGTTGCTTTAAAACTGGATTACTGAAAAGAAAAAAAAGATTGCTTCCAAATGAGCTACATTGAGAAATGAAACACACTTTTACATTAGCACATTGTGATGCATTCATTTTAAATGGCACCCAAAGCACTAAGGCAACAGAGTTTCAAAACCCATGCATTGCAGCACATCACAACACTTGGTAGTCCACTTTTGTGCATTGTAGTACACTACATTGCAAACATGTTGCATGTTACTGTTTTGGACATTTTGATGCATTGTCAGCCAAATTATTTGAATGGGCTGCCTTGATGCAACACATGTTAATGCATGGAAAATAAAATGCGTTAACTCAATATACCAGTGTGCCATGTTCAAAATGGGCCCTAGCCCCGCTTACTTCTACTACAAAAGTTCAGGCTACAATATTTACAGTGGTGGTAGTGTCTCTCGGGGAACGTAATCAATGCAAGCATTTTACACTGAGGGATCATGGCCTTTGGGTTGTGGCAGTAAGTCATATTTACATTTTCATCCTCCTCTAAATGCATTCTAAATTATTTTAGACATCTCACCCAACTCATAGGTGAAATTCTTCTTCAACATCATAGGAAGAAAATATAAGTCGAACCATAGATATGTCTAAAATGTAATTTTCCAGTGTCCTCTCTCCACTCATTCCTCAAGGGTAAATGTTCAGTTTGTCCAGGGGGATGGCAGTAAGAACAATTCCTAATTTAATCCTCTTCTCCTTATTTCTCCTTCCCCCCAGCTACTCTCCATGCTCCTGAGATGTGAATAGGCCCTTGGTGTCTGCTGGTTCCGCATTGTAGATGATGACATCAAAAAGCTGTGCCCGGCTGAGGAGGAAAGAAGAGCCGTTTGGGGAAACCTGTCATACAAATAGGGAAGGAGCCTGTGGGAAGGAGGAATAAAGTGTAGCGCAACAATATTTATGCATTTATCCTTCTTGGGCCCCCTAATGTTATTGTTGTATAATATACATACCCAATTTAGAGATCAACAGATATCTACAAAATGCAAAATTATGCTGTTGACTTAACTATAATATCTGTAGAAGACCAATGCATGATAGGTTTTAGAACTCAAACAAAAAAAGAAACTGCACAGCTGCAATGTTTCTGAGATACAGTAGTCCCATGTGTTATTTATGAATTATGAAAGTAAAAAACCTTCAGTGTGCAGCTCCCCCCTGCAGCCCCTTCTAATACTTACTTGATCCCCAGCCTGATTGAGTTATATGCATGAGAGCAGCGGCTCTCCCAGGTCTTCCTCACTGGCTGAGACACAGCAGTGGGATCTCCCGCTGCCGTCAATCACAGCTAGTGAAGTGGGAGTGAGGGCGGTCTTGAGCCATGCTCTGTGTGTCCCATAGACACACAGAGGCGGCTTGGGAGTGAGCACCCACAAATGCAAAGGGGAGGGCCATAAGCATCTACAGGAACCTGAGAAGAGGAGGATCGGGGCTGCTCTGTGCAAAATCATTGCCCAGAGGAGCTAAGTAGAACACGTTTGTTATTTTGATTTATAAAAACTGAAGCTTTAAAACCACATTAATTTCAAAGTAGATTTAGAGATCTAAATGAGAATGTTTGTAATGTATTTATCAATATAATTAAACCTTGCTTAGATACCTGAAAAATCGGTTTATATAAAAAGGACTCCAAACTCCAACAAAATTAGAAAACTGATATTTTAGCTTCCACAGGATACCAGCTTATTGCAGCACTCTTTTGAAACGCAATGTTTCCACCTGAAAAGCTGTTGTTAAGTTGTAATTCACAGAAGATAAAACTCTGATTATCTTTATATTTATATTGATTGAAAAAAGGAGATTGGCCAAGAACTAAAGCAAACCAATATTTTAAACTAGCCCTCAACATTTCAACTCGCCTGCCTGCATTAGGCGAGTGGAAAGAAGCTGATGGCAAGTGTGGAGCCGCATCGGGTGAAAGGGGGAGTGGGTGTCCCGCTGACAGGGAGGGTTGAATGGGAGCAGATTCTCCTCCCAGCCTCTGCCCCCTGTCATTCAACAAAGAACTAGATGAGGTGGGGGCAGGGGCAGAAAGGGGGTTTAGGGTGAGCTGGCAAAGTTTACTTTCCCTGTTAACAAGCTGGTGATTGGTTGCTCGGACCACCTAGCAACCAATCACCAGCTTGTTAATAGTTAAAGTTAACTTTGGCAACTCCCGCTCCCCTGTCCAGTGCTGTGCTCCGCTGTATGTCTCTCTGCATCCTAACTCAGTGAAAGTGTCATTCATTGTTTATTTACCTAATGAGGCGCATGCGCAGAGCTCCGGAAGATGGCCGCATAGTCTCTGAGCTCCGTCCCGCTCTGGCTATACAGCACTCCCAGTAACTGGTGGAATCCCCCAACCCCTTCTTCATGAGTGCCAGCAAGTGGGGACACCCGAGGAGACAATTTTATGCCAGCAGGGACAGCCAGGCGCAAACTACAGGCACAGTTTAGCCCGATCCAGGAGCCTGATGAGAATTTCAAGATGGCGGCGGCACGGCCGCACCACGAGGCTCCCCACACAGGGTTCCCTGATTCCTCCTGGCGGGATGCACTGCAGGCTGAGGTATGTGGGGGCAGATACCACAACACCACTCAGGGGCACAGCCTCTTCAGCATCCACAGAATCCCGTATACACCAGACCCTGGATGACGCCTAATGTCCTCCATGGCTGCAACTTCTCCTAGGCACAGTGAGCCCCTGCACAGCACAGGTCATATCCACCACAACCTCAGGATATCTCTTTTATCTTCACCAAATTTTCTGAGATGGTGGACAAGGGTTTATCCCAGACAGCTGCCAAAATTACCTCAGATATTAAAGTGGACCTACAGGCTCTGGGTTCTCTGAGACCAAAGTGGATGTCACGATTGCCCAGGCCAACCAAAATATGGACCGCATCGAAGACCTGCACAATCAACTTGATGTTGCTATGGCCAAAATCGACGACCTTGAGAACAGGTCCAGACAGTATAATTTTAGGATCAGGGGGCTACCCGAATCTATCACCAATGTACCAGTGGTCATTCGTTCCCTCATTAAGGAACTCATTCCTGAGATTCGCTCACACAGGTTGGAACTGGATCAAGCTCATAGGGCTCTGGGCCCCCCCCCCCCCGATCAGATGGTCTCCCTCGAGACATTGTAGTCAAGCCACACTTCTACGTGGTCAAGGAGGAATTGATGAAAAAGGCCCGCTCCACCCCCCCATCTTCAGATTCTGTGGCATCCTATCCATATTTTTTCTGATATCTCTCCCGCCGTGATCCAGAGAAGACAGGCCCTTAAACCATTACTGACAGCTTTAACCCAGAAAAACATTAAATATTGGTGGCTAGTCCCCTTCAGCCTGAAATTTGAAATTAACAACAAGCCATTCCGATTCGCTTCCTTCCCCGAAGGAGAGCACCTCCTACAAATGTTGGGTATTATCTCCAGGCAGACTCCTTCTCTTAGCTCTTCTAAGCAGCCCCTCCAGTTAGTCCACTTACCTCCATCTGGCAAAAACCCAAAACCAAAAGGTCTAAAGAGGGCCTTCCACCCTGAAACAGCTCCTTGTTACCTGTTACACCACATCTGCTCTCTTTTTGAATGGACTCTGAACCTGTTGCACCCAAGCTGAATGACTCTTGTTCCCTACCAATTTACTGGGCTTCCACTGCAACCCAGGAGGCAGCTTTTTTTTATATCCTTCCTCATCTCCTTTCACAGTCTCCTGTACATTGTCTTCATGCAGCCTTTATATCGGTGATTCCCAAGCAGGGCAAAGACCCTAGCTCAGTTAACAACTACCGCCCCATATCCTTAATAAATAATGATCCCAAAATCCTAACCTAAATTCTAGCAGACTCTATTTCCTCTTTCACTGGCCTCTATGTCTACAAGGACCAGGTCAGCTTTATCCCGAGGAGACAAGGCCCTGATGAAATTAGAAGAGCAAATGACATCTCCATTCTGCGGTCTGGTTGGGATGGCAGTCCTCCCCAAACAGGTTTCCTGCTCTCGTTGGACCTCCAGAAGGCATTTGATTCTGTCTCCTGGTCCTTCCTGGTCCCAATTCTACACCATTGGGGCTTTGGCCACACCTTCATGAATGTGATAGGAGCCCTCTACTCTAACCCTGAAGTACAAATACGTCTACAGGGATATCACTCTGACTCCTTACCGATATGCAAGGGCACAAGGCAGGGTTGCCCCCTATACCCACTGATTTTCGCCATCATTATCAAAACACTTGCTGTTGCCATTAGGGATCATCCATGGGGTTAGTTGTGGGCCACAAACCCACAAATGTGCACTCTTCGCAGATGACATTCTACTCTTTATCACCTCTCCCTTAATCACACTTCCCAACATCTGCAAATTACTAGAAGGCTTCGGTAAAATCTCTGGCCTCCAAGTGAACTTTGATAAATCGATGACACTAAACATTAACCTCTCAGAACACCTAGTAACACGACTGAAGGAAAAATTCCAATTCGTATGGAGTGATACGGTCATCCCCAACTTAGGGGTCAATCTGGCAGCCCCTGTGGACCAGCTATATGCAGCCAACTTTCCTCCAATATACCGTAAATTAGAGGAAGACCTTACCCATTGGGACAAAATGAATCTCTCTTGGTTAGGTAGAGTCAATTCAGTGAAAATGACCCTATGACCGTGCATTCTCTACCTCTTCAGGTCACTCCCCATTCTGATATCTGAAGACCATTTATGAAAATTTCAATAGAAAATCATTAAATTAATTTGAGGTACGAAAGGACATAGAGTTGCTAAAGAGACCCTATATTGGGCTAGAGATAAGGGCAGTGTGGGACTTCCAAACCTGCTTTGGTACTACCAAGCAGCCCAATTATCCCAACTATCTATAATTTTTCCCAGGATGGCACACCCTTTACTGGGTGCACATAGAAAGACAAGTAATACCTAACTACACATTGGACTACTTCCTGTGGTGTCCTCCTAAAGCCAGACCAGCCATTATGACTTGCACATTATCCCACTCCCTGGTGATCTGGGATTGCCTTAAAAACAACCCACGTCGTATTTCTAATTGCACCCACTTTCACACCTCTTCCGCAACTCTCTCTTCCCCCCTGCTATGGAAATAAAATCCTTCCAATGGTGGCTGAACAAGGGGATGTATAGGATTGGACATTTCTTCAACTCCACTGCTCCCCTCACCCTCGCGCACTTTGTTAGCAAACTAGACATGCCCATCTCTGAAAGATACCGATTTCACCAAATCTCCCTTTTTATCCATACATTAGGGACCTCAAAATCCGACTCATCAATTACTATCACGGACTATGAGAAATGGTGTGGACAGGCCACAGAGCAGAGGGGGGGTAATTTTGGTGATCTACCAGTCACTGGCTAAGGTGGATTCTAAGTCCCTCTTCATGCTGGAATGAATGGCACAGGGCCTCGACCTCCTCATTCAAAGGAATTTTGAACATAGCACTAGTGGAAGCGGACCTGAAAGTTTTAATGTGTTGGTATCTCATCCCCTTAAAACTTGCTAGAATATACTCAACTTCCTCCCCTCTGTGTTTCTGAAATTGCGGACACGTTGGGTCAGTGATGCGCGTATGATGGGAATGTCTCAAACCAAGAGGTTTCTGGAACAAAATTTTCCACATGATCAGGAAAATCATGGGCCTCCCCATCCAGAAATCTCCCCACACAGCGCTGCTCAATTTCCCGATCTCGAGGGCCCCCAAACTGGTTCGACGCCTTATTATGTTTCTTTTTCTTGGAACAAATTTGACGATTGCTCGAGCCTGGAAGCAACCGCACGTTTCCTTCACTTTGGTTAAAAGGAAGGTCTCCTGGATAATGATCCAGGAGAAAATGGTGAGCACTTTACTGGAAACCACCTCAAAATTTGAGGCCACCTGGGAACCATGGTCCCAATATATTCGACTAAAGCCCATCCCTTAAACCCTTGCAAGCTCCACGGTCTCTCTCTCGGTCACTGTGCTTTCTTCTCTGTTCTCTTCTTATTACTTTCCTCTCTTCTCCTATTTTTCCTCTTTCCCCTTGTACCCTTAGGCCTGTTAATTTATCCTAGGGATTCTTACATAAGGACACAATGGTTTCTTTTCCTGTAATTCTGAAAATGTAAAGAGCACCTATGTTCTGGGAACCCTTGAGTTACGTAAAGGGGCTTCTAGAGCTTACATGAGTTATATCCCTGTTGTGAACACTCCCCACTATGGATATATGCAGAATCTTTAAGAATGGGTTTCCTGTTAATTTTTATTTTTTTTTCTCTTTTTCTCCTCCCTACCAAATTGATGGCGCAACTCGCCCTTCTGTACATCCAGTATTACAATAAGCAATAGTTTGAATGCATGTCCCGGTTGCATTGTTCCATGTTAATTTCTGAAGCAGTATATATTTATACCCTACAGTTCTTTGAATTCGCTAGACCTTTAAGCCTTTAATTGTTGCGCTCATTATATTGTTCTTACTACATCTCTAGCCCGTATTTAGTAACCAAAGGCTGGGGTATGAAGGCCCCCACCCCTTGACACAGCTTGATTCCACTGGGGGTGTTGGGAGGTGGGGTTCATTCCCCCCTTTATAGCTTATAATCGTCGTACAGTTCCCCTTATCTCAGTTCATTTTCCGAAGGCTTCTAAATTGTTTCACATGTCAATCGTTCTTAGATATGTATCCCTGCTGTGCATCTATTAGTACAATGTAAGATGTTATGGACCAATGGTCGTCTTTTTTTTTCTTTGTCCTTCTGTCTGAATTATCCAATAAAAATCTATTGAAATTAAAATATTTACCTAACAAGGCAGTAATGATGTATACAGTGCCTATAGTAGCCAATCATATTTTATATATTACAGTCAGATCAATGAAATATGTTTATATTGTTAAAGTTGTTGCTGTTAATAGTTATTTTTGAAACTTAATTCTGCATAAAACATTTATTAGTCATTTCATGAGATAATTTAGGAAGGTATGTTTAGGGGCGTAATTATTGGCGGGGCAGGGCAGGGGTTGGGTGGGGCAACTGATGGCCAGTAACTCTTAAGGCCTGGCTAGTAGCTCAGGACTTGACATTTTGTGCCCTGTTGTAGAAAAAGTGTCACAACTACTGATATAGCTGTAGCATGAAAGCATCCAGCTATTACAAAGATCACTTCTGAAATACTTTGGGTGCCAGTGGTCCCGACATAGGCCTGTAGCATATATTCCAAATTTCTACCACTAAAAGACTAGCTGATTATATTATTTAGCAGACTAACAATTGAAACAAATTATCAAATTGTTCTTCAGTACAAGTACATTGTGTTTGGCCTTTATTCACCACCCTTCTACACTCTCCCTACATATTTTTTTCAATGCATTGTATAATTGAACTCAAACAGAACAAAATGCATTCTCTGTCAACATCTCTCTTACATCACCTTGACATATCACGCCATGGTTGCTGAGTGGAACATTTTGTTATAATAATTGTCTGTTTGGAACAGTGTCGTCAATCTGTTACAGATCTGTGGTAGAATGCAGAATTTCTAAGGTTTTTATATGATTTAAACTGATTTTATTAGATGCTTTTCTGTTCTTTTATAGACAGCATTGAAAAAAATTCAATAGAATTAAAGACCTCAACCTGAATTTATTAAAGGTATTTTGGGTGTGAAGTGATGATGTGTACTTACTTGTCTGGTGTCCTCAAGTAGATTGAGTACTTTGAAATGCTGCTCTTTTCTTCTTGCTGCCTCCAGTTTTCCCATCTGTCAGTATAAGGTGACATCACCCTCTATTAACTTTGTTCCTGAATTCTTGCACAAAAAAACAGCAGGTGCAGATGTACTAAACATGCAGTCTGTGTTACATAACAGGGGCCCAAAAGGAATGGTAATTGGGGTAAAGCAAAAGCCATATTAACAGCAAGTAGTTAGGGTGCAGAATGGTCCTTTCTTCTATTCTAGATCATTTGTAATACAGCGTACAGGGATTAGACCTTTAGTGAAAATAGGAAATGCTGTGACAAAGAGGACAAAAACATTAATGAAGCAATAATCATGGTCATATCATTACATAGTAGGTGAGGTTGAAAAAAACACACAAGTAAATCAAGTCCAACCAGTGTGTGTGCTTTTATGTCAGTACATTGTATATCCCTGTATATTGTGGTCATTCAGGTGCCTATCTAGTAGTTTTTTTAAATTATCGATGCTCCCCGCTGAAACCACTGCCTGTGGAAGAGAATTCAACATCCTTACCGCTCTTACAGTAAAGAACCCTCTATGCAGTTTAAGGTTAAATCGCTCCTCTTCTAATTTTAGTGAATGGCCGCTTGACTTTTTAAATTCCCTTTTGCTGAAAAGTTTTATCCCTATTCTGGGGTCACCAGTACGGTATTTGTACATTGAAATCATATCCCTTCTCTAGCGTCTCTTCTCCAGAGAGAATAAGTTCCGTGCTCGTAACCTTTCTTCATAATTAAGGTCCTCCAGTCCCTTTATTAGCTTTGTTGCCCTTCTATGGACTCCAGTTCCAGCACATCCTTCCTGAGGACTGGTGCCCAGATCTGGACGGCATACTCCAGGTGTGGCCGGACCAGAGTCTTGTAGAGTGGGAGAATTATCGTTTTATCTCTGGAGTTAATATCCTTTTTAATGCATGTCAATATTCTGTTTGCTTTGCTTGCAGCAGCTTGGCATTGCACGCCATTGCTGAGCCTGTCATCTACTAGGACCCCTAGGTCCTTTTCCATCCTAGATTTCCCCAGAGGTTCTCCCCCTAGTGAATAGATTGCATTCATATTTTTGCCATGCAATGCATTAATTTACATTTTTCTACATTAAACCTCATTTGCGATGTAGTTCCCCACCCCATTAAATTGTTCAGATCTACTTGCAAGGTTTCCACATCCTAAAGAGAAATTATTGCCCTGCTTAGCTTAGTATCTTCCGCAAATACTGAGATTGATCCTCCAGGTCGTTTATGAATGAAAATGAAATAGGATTGGTCCCAGGACAGAACCCTGGGGGACCCCGCTTTCCAAACCGGACCATTCCGAGTACTCCCCTTTTATCACTACCCTCTGAACACGCTCTTGTAGCCAGTTTTCAATCCATGTACTCACCCTATGGTCCATGGTGACAGACAGTTTGTACAGTAAACGTTTACAGGGAACTGTAGCAAATACCCTTGAGAAATCCAAATACATCATGTCTACGGGCCTTCCTTTATCTAGATGGCAGCTCACCTCCTCATAGAAGGTTAATAGGTTGGTTTGGCAAGAATAATTCTTCATGAATCCATGATAATTACTACTAATGGTACAGTTTCATTACTAAAATCTTGTATATAGCCCCTTATCATCCCCTCCAAGAGCTTGCATACTATTGATGTTAGGCTAACTGGCCTATAATTCCCAGGGATGTATCTTGGCCCTTTTTTAAATACTTTGGCTTTTCTCCAATCTGCTGGTACCATTACAGTCAGTAGACTGGTCATAAAAATTAGGAACAATGGTCTGGCAATTACTTGACTGAGTTTATTCAGGAGCCTCGGGTGCAAGCCATCTGGTCCCAGTGACTTATTAATGTTAAGTTTTTCAAGTCTATTTCTAATTCTATCCTCTGTTAGCCATGAGGGTGCTTCCTGTGATGTGTCATGAAGATAAACATTCCAGTTTTGGTTACTGAAGCACCCTGTTTCCCTCGTGAAGACTGAGGAGAAGAATAAATTCAATACCTTCGCCATCTCTCCATCCTTAGTAACCAGATTCCCTTCATCATTCATTATAGGACCAATATGATCTGACCTCCTTTCTTCTTATTTATATACTAAAATAATTTCTTGCAATTTATTTTACTCTCCTCCGCTATGTGCCTTTCATGTTCTTTCTTAACCGCCCTGATTGCACCCTGACATTTCTTGTTGCATTCTTTGTAAAGTTGGAATGTTGGTAATGATCCCTCCCTATTTTTTGAAGGCCTTCTCCTTTGCTTTTATATGCATTTTTACGTTGGTGTTAAGCCACCCAGGACTTTTATTAGCTCTTTTAAATTTATTACCTATTGGGATGCACTGGTTACCCTTATTTAATATGTTCTTAAAGCATACCCATTTTTCTTCTGTGTTCTTTGTTCCTAAGATTTTATCCCATTTAGTATCTTCTACCAAGGATCATAGTTTAGAGAAGCTGGATCTTTTGAAATTCAGTGTCTTTGTATTCCCCTTATGCTTCCTATTTATGTGATTTATACTGAAACTAATTGACCTGTGATCACTGTTTTCTTAAATTTCTCCATATTTCCACAACTGTGATCAGGTCTGTATTGTTGGTAATCAGTAGGTCTAGTAATACTTTGTTTCTTGTTGGTGCATTTACTATCTGACCCATAAAATTGTCATGCAAGACATTTAGGATATGGCGAGCTTTAGATGAATGCGCGCTTCCTTCTGCCCAGTCTATGTCTGGACAATTAAAATCCCCCATTATAATGACACTTCCCATCCTTGCTGCTAATCCAAATTGTCATCAAAGTGGGTCAAAGATAGTTATTATGCACTTGAGCCAGGGCCAGATTTTCATCCCTAAAGTCTGTAGGCACACAGTTATTGGTGCCTAAAGCAACTTTTCTCACCTTGAATCAGCTCTTGCTCAAGAAACATTTCTTTGCTTTATTCAACCTTATCTGAATTTGGATAATGTGACAATTTTAAGGTAAGCTTTTGTGAGATGACTGTATTTCTGCAGATTGTGAGAAGAAATATAGGGCCAATTTCTATACATGGTAAAGCAAGCTCTGTTTAAAGACACAGGTTTTCTGTGATGAATGGATAATTCAGCCTTGACACGGTCGTTTACTAGTTGGTTCCTTCAATGCAATACAGCCAGGAGTGAGTGCACCAAAAAGAGTAATTGTGCTGTCTGAACTCTAAGGCTTGAATAGTGCAATAATTATCATTTTAAACACAGGCTGCTAAGTGTCACTCCCCTGCAGTGCATCATCCTTTGACATCACATTCATGGCAATGTGTTTGAACCATACTGATTGCTAAGAGCATCCCTGAGCTTACTGACTATTATACCTCCAGAGAATAATAGTGTGAAGAAGGGGGCAGTTTTGTGAGGGAGAGCAGACTGAAGAGGATTCATGTGAAGATCTGAGACAGTCAGACTCATCTTTACTTCTGGAGCTGTGGGGCTATGTTACTTCTCTGGGGAATAGGTATTTCTTTTTGTACTACCAGTCCAAAAAGTGGCAACTGTTAGACAAAAAAAAATTTATATAACAGCTGCATCTGGATTATGTTATATAACTCTGTGTTTATCAGATCAACCCAATAGTCAATATCAAGCATAAGGGAGCTCCAGTGACTGCTGGGAAGAAAGATTTCTCCTTAAAGAGCTGTACTCTGGATGTTGCAGAGGATCCCTAAATTGGGAATCTAATCTGACAAGGACTTTGATCTATAGAAATGTTTCATGTGGTGAGTGCATTGGCCATTGGGAAAAAACATGGAGCTGTATAACAATCTAGGCACAGCTGTGATAGACATTTGTTCACTTGCTATTCAGACCCAGGAGTAGGTAATAGAAATGTTAACTGTATACAGATCATTTGCAACCACCAGAAGACAAAAAAATATTTTCTGCACCCCATTAAGCAGCAAGAAGAGGTAGAAAAGTAAAAAGCTTAAGGGGTACGTGAGAAAACACGTATAGAGAGTATACTGTATTTAACAAAATCTATATTTTTTTTAGAAAAGTTAAATCATTTTTACAAGAAGAGTTGTCTGAGTTGTCTTTTCTACATATATAGTATTTCATAAATATCTACCCTTATAGTTTTTAACCAAACTTACGAATGGAACTGCACTGAGCATAAATTCCTGAAAAGTGGTTAACCTGTGTTAAAACAGGTTAACTATTCATATCATATATATATGATATATTTAATATTTACAGACTATTTATTTTAACAATCTTCTGATAAGATTATACATTATGTGCATTTAACATATTTTATGCATGATATTGATCTGTGTAGCACCCTCTTAGGTAGGTGCTAGAAGAGAGTATAGTTTTGGTATTTCTGCTTACCAGAAAGATGTTCAGGTAAAACTTAGAGGGCTCTCTGCCTACCGGGGAGCAGGATCTATTGGTTAGGTCTGCAGATTGTGCCCAGGTGCAGCTCAGCTTGTCAGACTGTCCAGTAGGAGGCATATTGGGCAGTGGGAGGTGACCTGGCAAGTTAGTGCACAGGCTTTGTTACAGTCCTGGCAATTGGCAGAGGAAAAGTGCTGCGTTGCATGTTGGGATACTGTATAAAAGCCCAGGGTACATGTGCTCAGAGTTAGTTGAGCCAGGGAACAGAGTTCAGGAGGGAGGGGGCAGCTGCCCTCTCCTCCGTGGAGGTGGTCGTGTGGCCTTGGGTGGTCGACCCAAGGGCCTAGAGAGAGAGAGAAGCTGAACCCAGAGGTCCTGCAGAGCTGACTGGACACCAGGAGGGATCTGATTCTGCCTACTGTGAGTACAAATCCATGTCTTTGGGGCCTGTCAAATGAGGGCCACCCCCTTCAGCTAGAGGAGGCAGTGGATGGGTGTCAGTAAAGGGGATGCTAGAGAGTATCCAGAAGATAATATAGTGCATCAAGTCTGCTGCTAGTGAAAGCAAGAAGACTTAATTCCACCATACATGTGGCAGTATGGTAAAGCAGTGTGACTGCTTCCACAGACAATCCAGTGAAGTCAAGTGAGAGTTGTCCTTATCCTTTGTGAATAGTTATAGTTGGAGTATCCCACTATGCCCTTCTCCCATCCAAGTTCCAAAAAAAATACAAAAAAAACAAACAGGTTGGACTGGTCATTGAGTGGAGAGCAAGCGGGAGTAAGGATGGGACAAGTGGAAACCCCTAGCACCAAAGTGGAAACCATCAGGTAACCAGAGAGAGAGGCCTATGAAGTCAACACACAGCAAGCCCTACGGGGACAGTGCTACACCTGTAAAACCCTTCCTTGTGTAAACATCCAAAATCCCTAAGACTGCTGCTGGATGCCACCATCTTAGATGCGATGTCACCAGCCCCAGCATACTTAGAGCTGCCATTCAAGTGACACTCTATAGTATTTCTCTCCCCTCTTCTAAAAGCAGCTTTTTAAAAAGTTATGTTAGGAGGTGAATGGGGGAGATGCTGGGCAAGAACAGAAAGTAATTAGACACTCCAAAAATAAGAGAGCAATGACGTGCAAGGAGGTAGGGGAATCTGTGACTGTGCTGTGGATTTAACTCTTCTTGGTGTGGTCAAATTCCCTAGCAAGTTCCAAAGTATACTGCAAGTGAAAAAAAACATTTATGGAAAGGAAAAAGACAAATACATATTTAAATTACTTGATTTTTCTGTGATTTTTTTTAATGACAAAATCTCTTTTATCCTGATATTGAAGTTTTCACTAGAATTATTCTAAAACTGAAAACTCTCCTAAACTCTAAACTAATTTAAAGAAAATTGGGAAGAATCCGGTCAAGTGCCTTATGCTGCCTTCATACTGAGATGCTTTACAGGCTCTATAGCGCCAAAAATGGCACCTGCAAAGTGTCTGTAAAGCGCCTCTCCTGTCACTCCAGTGTGAAAGCCTGAGCAATTTTAACACTTTTTCTGCTGTTAGCGGGGGTTTAGAGCGCAGCAAAAACGACGGTAAAGCGCCCTCCTCAGATGTCACATGGCGTCAGAGAGGGGCTAGGGTCACCCATTTACGGTGGCCCCGGCCTCAGCTATAAAGCAGCTATCACCGAGAAGAATCGTCACTCGACGGGAGCCTCCCATGGAGACGGAGCTGTTTTTTCGACTCATCGGCGGCATGAGATAGATCTACATCGTGGGACATTTGGACTTGTCCCAAAGTATCTCCTGTCTTTTTTACTATTTTTGACACTTTTTTTGCAAAATGGAAGGGGTACAATGTACCTGTTACCAATTCATATAGGGGAGGGAGGCCAGGATCTGGGGGTCCCCTTGTTAAAGGGGACTTCCAGATTCTGATAAACCCCCCACCCGCAGACCCCCACAACCACCAGGCAAGGGTTGTGGGGGTTGTGGGGATGAGGCCCTTGTCCCCATCAACATGGGGACAAGATGTCTGGTATGAATTTTGGGGGGCCCCTAAGCCATTTTTTTTTACATTTTGGTGCAGGGTCCCCCTTAAAATCCATACCAGACCTGAAGGGCCTGATATGGATTTTAGGGGGACCCACGCAATTTTTTAAAAATGTTTGGTTTGGGTTCCCCTTAATATTCATACCACACCCAAAGGACCTGGTAATAGACTGGGGGGGAACCCATGCCATTTTTTTTCCAATGAGTTTTATCTATATTAGACCCGACAATTCATTACAGCCACGATCAGTTTTAAATGACTTTTTTCCTTTAGAAATGTCATTTTGCTGTGGTACTGTTCTAAACACGGGAAAACATTACAGGCATACTATAGACACCCCCAGGCACGATATTTAAAGGAATATTTAATTTTTATTGTTTCACTTCAAGCATCATTAAATTCACTGCTCCCGAAAAAACGTCTGTTTTTAAAACTTTTGTTTGCATTGATACATGTCCCCAGGACCCTAGTCCCCAAACACTTTTTATGACAATAACTTGCATATAAGCCTTTAAAATGAGCACTTTTGATTTTTCATGTTCGTGTCCCATAGGCAAGTTCTGGTGTGAACCAAACCGGGGGGGGGTGTTCGGCTCAACCGAACCAGGGGGGTGTTCTATCCTGTCCCATTGACCCCTGTTCCCCTAATTTCTTGTATCAATGTTTCAGGGATGAAAAGAAGAAAGAAATTCTCTCTAATGGGTACACAGACAGCAAAAAAAAAACAGATAGAGGTTCTAACTTTTCCATATTCCACTTAAAACTAAAGACAGACATTATAACTGGAGATGGTATTTCAAGTGATACTAAAAAAAAGGTTCCCTGCAAGAAAAAAATACAACTCCAGCCGCCCTTGTTTCCTAGCTCCGATCTGTTTCAGCAATACAACCTCCATTAGCCTCTTGGGCATTTAAAGTGATTCTAAAGTCAGGTTTTTTACCTTAATGCATTCTATGGTAAAAAACCTTCTGGGTGCAGCCCCCCCCCCAAAAAAAATACATACCTGAGCCCAATCTTGATCCAGCAATGTGCATGAGAGCTGAGGCTCTCCCGGGTTTTTTACTCACTTGGTTCACACAGCAGCAAGAGCCAATCACAGTCAGTGAGCCAATAAGGAGAGAGCGGGGGCAGGGCACAGCCATGCTCTGTGTGTGAATGGACAACGACCATTCAGAGTAGCGTGACTTTGGTGCCAGCCTGCTCGAGTGCTGCCATAGCAAGAGGCTTGTTATTGGGAGCACTCAGCAGGGGGGATGAGTCAGGGCCAGCGGGGAACCCAAAAAGAAGAGGATCGGGGCTGCTCTGTGAAAAACAAAAACATAAAAATTGCACAGAGTAAGTAAGTATAACATGTTTGTTATTTTTGTTAAAAATAATAACCTTTAGGCTACTTTCACACTGAGGTGCTTTGCAGGCACTATAGCGCTAAAAATAGCACCTGCAAAGCTACCAGAAAGAGCCACTCAATTCTCTCCAATGTGAAAGCCCTCGGGTTTTCACACTGGAGTGGTGCGCTTGGAGGACGGTCAAAAAAAATCCTGCAAGCCGCATCTTTGCAGCGCTATAGGAGCTAGAGGCCGAAAAGTGCCGCTAAAATGACGGTGAATCAGCGCTAAACATAGCGCAGCTTTACCACTGCCGCCACCCACCCGCCCCAGTGTGAAAGTAACCATAGAATCACTTTAACACTTCTGGTAGTGTTGGGTGCCTGTGACACACAGTGTTTTGAGGCAGGACTCAGCAGTTGGGTAGGGGGCAGAGGACGCAACCATGTTGCATGGTAGGGGATACGAGTATTAGGTATTTCCAGAAGTGTTAAATACCAAAGAGAGAGACAGAGCTACAGTGCTAGAAAAGAGTAGAAGTAGATGAGGGTCACCACAGAGGTGAGTATAAGAGCTCCTTTTTTCAGGGAATCTTCTTTATTTTTTAAGTATTATTTATTAGGTAGCCTGTTGGTAACAATGTACTCTGCCTAACAAATCTTCAATCCAACATCCAGATAGATTTATTAGTAGTTCATTATCCCTGAGTACTAACAGCTTTTACATTTGGGTTTCTTGTGTCAGGGTGCTAAACATTAATTTTGTAGTGGGTGATAAACCATGAAGAGTTATCATGGAGATCAAATATGATACATTAGCAAATGGAAAAAACAAAGACATCTGATATACGTGCTGTTCAATGTTTGCACTTAAAGTCAGTATCATACATAATTTTTACACAATTCCTTTCAGAATCATTTAGTGCCAGAAACAAGGTCGTAATTCCAATGGCTCAAAAAAAAAAAAAAAAAAAAAAAAAATTGTAATCTTTGAGTTTTTTTCTTAGCCCCCTGAAAATACAAAAACTCATAAATTACTTGATGCCATAAAAGCTCAGATAAAGCATAACGCAAAGGAACATTTTATCAGAGCTGTTAAAGAAGCGATAAAAGCCCCATCAAATGCAAGAATAATTCATTTGCCTTTTAATAAATTGTCATTAAAATGATTTATGTTGTGAGTCGGCTGTAGCTGAAAATATCTCAACGTTGTCACCTGCTTTTTCAAATCTGGTTGATTAAAAAAGAAACCTACAGCTTACTTTATGAATACAGGGATTAGAGATTAAAACCAATTCTTCATCACACTTCTCACCTTTAAATCCTCTCTTCCGGAAGAGATAATCATAGTTACTACTGTGTGTATATGTGTAGATTTAATTCCTGTAGTTTGATAATTTAGTGGAACAGATTTTTGTATGTCTATTCTACAAACATGCAACATATGCAGCCTGAAAATGTAAGAGCCTAGAAAGTGAAACTTTGCTTAATTGCAGAATTGAACCTAAAACACTGTACAGACCAGTTCTGTTATCAGTAACACTTACATTTTAACTTAAAATAAATTTGTTCCCAAAATAACATGTAATTTTTACAGACATACTGTATCTCAAAAAAGTGAGTACACCCCTCACATTTTTGTAAATATTTTATTATATCTTTTCATGTGACAGCACTGAAGAAATGACACTTTGTTACAATGTAAAGTAGTGAGTGTACAGCTTGTATAGTCAGGTCCATAAATATTGGGACAGCGACACAATTCTAATCTTTTTGGCTCTATACACCACCACAATGGCTTTGAAATGAAATGAACAAGATGTGCTTTAACTGCAGACTTTCAGCTTTAATGTTAGGGTATTTACATCCAAATCAGGTGAATGGTGTAGGAATTACAACAGTTTGTATGTGTGCCTTTGTTTTTTGTTTTTTTAAATCTTTATTTAAGGAATGCGGCTTGTACAAAAGAAATCAAACATGTCATCAAACCATTTCCAGTATTAAATAATGGAAATAACTTTTCAAACAAATCTTTGTACATTGGTGAGATAACACTCCAGATTCCATTACCTCATTATAGTAAAACAGAGAACTGTGGTCTAAAGACTCCACAACAGTTAAATTCTGTAGTCTGATTGGAAAGTAGAGGAAACCTCCCAACAAGCATAAAACATAGTTGTAATAAACATGTGTAGACCATTGAGTAAGGTTAATCCGGAGGAGGGAAACCTTCTGGGGAGTAGAATGAGCTTAACTCTGTTGATCGGGAACCAAGCCCTAATATTTTAGAGGACTAAACCTATTCTTTATATAACATGTATGTTATGGCTCTTAGTGTGCCTCCCACTTTTTAAGGGACCAAAAGCAATGGGACAGATTGACAATCATCCATCAAACTTTCACTTTTTTTTGTATCAATGGTTTTTTATTGAGTTTTTCACATAAACAAAGGAAAATAAAACAGGTGTGAACAGTGTCTGTCATACAGTTGACATAGTAAGTTGACACATTTAATTGAATACATAGGACAGATCCCGGTAGCAATAGAGTGAACGTTGGGAAGAATTCAATTGCTAATTTATCAGGTAACAGGTGTTGTCTACTTCCCCCTAGACACCCCGATGGGATCAAACTGTGTCGGAAAGGGAAGACAACACACCGACTGTCATTGTGATCACTTCTAATGTAGCTACTAAAGAGATATAAAGACAAAACTAGAAAATAAAAGGATAATAGGAAGAAGAAAGAGAGGGAAATAAGGGAGGAAATAGATATAATCAGTATAGGTAACAAGATGCACCGGTTGATAGAAAATTCAGCGTAACAACTTATCCCCAATTATGTTATTGCTATAACCATCCATAGGTACTATCCATGGGTATATATGTGGGTAGGAAGGTGCACTTGCTAGCTGGGAGGTGAGAGGAGGGGAGAGGAAGTGTGAAAGAGTAGTCACCTTACGTTAGTCATTATATATAAGGGATCAAGATATATATAAAGTATGGACTGGATTATTAGGTCTTGATGGACGATTTATCATCCTTTGACAGTACATCACGGGATGGATAGCCAGCAATCCCATTTAGCTTTAAATGATTTGCTCTTGAGGTCATTGATTGCTAGCAGTTTCTCCATCTCGCATTGGTGGTTTAGAGTAAATATAGCATCAGTGGGAGATGGGGATTCGGCTGTGTTCCACAGCCTTGTGATAGTTAGTTTTGCTGCTAACAAAAGTTGTGTAACCACTACTCTTAAGATGGGTGAGAATTCGTGTATCGTTAGATGTAGTAAGGCAAGTTCAGGATTGGGATCTATGCGTCGGTCACATATGTCAGATAGTATTGAAAAGGTCCTGTTCCAGAAGGATCGTACGGATTTGCATGACCATAGGATATGGTACAATGTGTCTAATTCTCCACAGTTCCTCCAGCACAGGTCTGTGTGGTCAGGGTAGTACTTAGAGAGTTTGTAGGGGGTAAGGTACCAGGAGTGTACTACTTTTTGAAAATATTCCCAGTGGTTAACACATCTGGAAGAAGAGTATGTGGTGGAGAATGCTATTTACCAATAGTTATCTTGAAAGGTCTTACCCAGGGTTTTTTCCCATTTAATCATAGTGGTAGTTTTGGAAAAAGATTCTTGGGCATTATAGATGGTAAGGTCTTGAAAGAACGTGTATATTGAGGCTGGTAATTCCAAGTGGAGAGGTTAAATCGAGAGACCAAATAATCAAAATCCTGGAGGGATGAATTCAGATATAGATCTTTTCTTGTACAAATGTTTTTATTGAACAGAAATATCAACATATCAGTACATGTAAATAATGAAAGACACATTATGTGAACATACTGAAACAACGTATAGCATCACAAACATAATAGTGAACAGCATTAGGATCCGTATCAGATCTCCAAACTACAATTGACTGCTTGTGGTAACAACAATAAACCTATCTAAAGCGGAATATTGGATTGCTCCATTGTTATAAAACTAAATGCCTTATTTTATATAGTAAATGTGGTGAGAACCGTAAAAAAAGATAATTATATTGGAAATATAGCAAATTGTAATAAGGAAAAGGAAAAAATAAATAAAATAAATAAAAAAAAAAAAATATTTCCATATTGGCTCACAGTATGTGTCGATGGCCCACAGAACATATCTTGTGGGCTATAGAAACTGAGTAAGGGAAAAAGGAAAAAAGAAGAGAATAAGAAGAGAGAGAACCAGAGAGAGAATGAAATGGAAAGATAGGTCATAAAGAAAAATGTAGGTAGTTGGAAAAAGAGAAAGAAGGAAAAGGGGGAAATCCACGGGGTGGGGAGGATGGAGCTATGTTAAAGAGAGAGTAGGTTGGAATCAAACCGAGATGGATGGGAGTACACTACCCACGGCTGCCATACTCGGAGGAATTTATCATGTGTATCGGATGCTACGGCCGTCAGTTTCTCATTAACCATAATATCATTTACCCGATTTTTAACAGCCTCGAAACTGAAAGCCGGAGTCTTCCAGGCCCTTGCTATGGTTAATTTAGTTGCAGTAAAGATATGGGATGCCAAGTGGCGATCTGGCCTTAATAACTCAGCTATCGGTTTTCCCAATAGAGCTTCAAAAGGATCTCTCTTTATATTAGTATTGAAGAGGTTACGAAGCAGTGCATAAACTCTGACCCATAGCCTACAGACCCTGGGGCACTGCCACCAAATGTGTGCCATTGTGCCTTCATGAGAGCACCCACGAAAGCACAGCAGGGAGTATGTTGGGATAAAACTCGCCAATCTGGCTGGAGTGTAATACCATCTATAAAGTACTTTATAGGCATTTTCCAAAAAGAGTACATTTTTGGAGCATTTAGAGAGTGAGATGGTCATGATCTGCCAGTCCTCCGGTTCCAATCTCCTCCCCAACTCCGCCTCCCATTGAAGGTGGTATGGTCTCAGGGGTGGTCTCTTGGAGCCTATTATAGCCGTATATATTAAAGAAATCAAACCCGGGGACTGGGGCTTTCAAACGGAGTTAACGTATAGGGGGTTGGTTGATATCTTATTAGAGATTGAAGGAAGTGTCGAATTTGTATGTAGCTATAGTGTTCCCTAAGGGGAATGTGATGGGAAGAACGTAAGGCTGCAAAAGGTATGATTTTGGTAGGAGTGAACATAGAGTGGACATCAGTGAAGCCGTTTTCAGTCCACCACGAAAATTGTAACGGATTATCGCAACCAGGTGGGAATAATGGACATTGAAGGAGGCGCAGCAAGGGAAGATGGGGAGAGACTAAACCCGCAGAATATTTGACTGAGTCCCATGCACGCAAAGAGTGCGCTAGACATGGGCCTATAGTGGTAGGGTGGTGGGCTTGCGGGAGCCAAGGAAGGGAGGCCAATGGTATTGGATCTGAGTCCACCATATCAATGGTGGCCCATAATGGCATTTGTTGTTTCTCGTGGAGGTGGGATAACGGGGCAATGGTTGCTGCCATATAGTAATCTTGAAGGTTGGGCACAGAGAGGCCACCGTTAATTCTACGTGCATACAACACTTGTCTCTTGATTCTAGGTTTTATTGGGCCCCAAATGAATTGCATAATTTTTCTTGATGTATACGAAGAATATGGGAAAGGACCTGAACCGGTAAAACCCGAAAATAGTAAAGTAACTTAGGGAGATACGTCATGCGAATGGTTGCAATCCTCCCGAATCACGACAATGGAAGGGTGGCCCAGGAGGATAGCAGGGCCAATAATTTGCGGAATAGTAAAGGATAATTGGCCTGGTATAAAGCTGAGTAATTTGAAGTGAGCCGAATCCCAAGGTAGGGTAATGCTTCCATCCACTGAAAACGAATGTGGATTGTAGGGCTGCCAATTCTGAGGCGGAGAGATTGATTGACATTGCTCTGGATTTGGTGGGATTGACTGCTAGGCCCGAGAAGGTGGCAAAGGTATCTAAGAGTGAAAGCAGATTCGGGAGGGAAATCCTGGGTTTAGTGATAGTCAATAGGATGTCATCCGCAAACAATGATAACTTATGTAAGGTGCCTGCCACCTTGACTCCTGCTATGTCCGGATGAGATCGTATGGCCTCCGCTATGGGTCCCAGTGCCAAAATAAATAAAAGTGGGGAGAGTGTGCAACCTTGACGGGTACCCCTTGTAATAGGAAAAATGCTTGACTCAAACCCACAGTATTTCACTTTAGCTTGAGGAGAATCATATATAGCGGAAACCCACCTCGTAAAGGAGGCCCCCGAATCCATAGTGTTTAAGTACCTGTATCAAATAGGGCCACGATAAAGTGTTGAAAGCTTTGTTGATATCTAGTGACAAAAACATTGTTTCTAGGGATCTATTGTGAATGATGTGTTGGATTTGAAGGAGGCGGCGAATGGCATCACCAGCCTGTCTCCTTGGGACAAAGCCCACTTGATCCTTTTTTATTAAACGTGGTAAAAAAGAATTGAGGCGATTAGCTAAAATTTTAGTTAAAATTTTCATGTCGATGTTGATTAGTGAAATTGGCCGGAAATTAGCCCAAGATGAGTGATCTCTGTCAGGTTTAGGGATCATGACAACGTTGGCGGTAAGCAAATTAGGGGTAAATAAGCGGCCTTCCTTGACTGAATTATACATATTTGTTAGATGGGGAGCAATAACATCTGCTATTTTCCGGTAGAATAGTGCCGTAAAACCGTCGGGGCCTGGTCTTTTACCCACCTTCAGTTCTTTAATACACTGGAGGACTTCCGAGACTTGTATGTCCCGGTCCATCAGGGATGTATGGGCTTCAGACAAGGAAGGTAGAGATAAATCGGTCAAAAAAGGTTCTGGGTCATGGGCGGGAGAAAGGTCAGGTGCAGAGTATAATTTAGTAAGACGATACCGGAACTCCTCCAGTACTCGTTGTGGATTACCGGTAAGAGTATTGTGGCGGGTACGTAATGTAATGGGGGCAAATTTAGGAGCGAATGTACGCAATTTATTTGCTAACATTGCATTTGGTTTATTAGATTTGGCATACCATTTTTGTCGAGTCCATCTTAACGTACGTTCCGCTTCATCCGTCAAGCTTAAATCAAGCTCTGTACGGGCCTTATCTAAGAGTTTGCGATTAGCTGGGGAGGGCGGATTGTTTGAAGATTTTCGCTATTGTTTCCAATTTAACCTCCAAGTCAAGGCGTACTTTTTCCCTTTCCTTTTTATGCTTAGACGCCAGGCGGATAATGTGGCCTCTTAGAACAGCCTTATATGCTTCCCATAATGTAACGGGAGACGAAACGGAGCCTAAATTCAATTTAAAATATTCTGCTGAGGCTTTGTGGATGTCCTTAAGGATCTCTTTTTATGACAAAAGGGAGTCATTCATCACCCAAGAGGAAAATTGTGGTTTACAAAGTAAAGATCTGCACACCGTAAGAATATGGTCGTGATCCAACCACGGAACCGACAATATGGAGCTGAAGTGTATTAAAGGAAGGTGTTTGCGGAGAACGAACATATGATCAATCCTGGAATGGGAATGATGGTGGTAATAGTGGGTATAATCTCTGCCCCTGGGATGGAGTTCCCTCCAAACATCTACTAAGTCATATTGCTGCAGTGAATGTTGAAATGTTTTAGCTGCGGGGGCAGGGGCTTTGTGATCTGAGGGGTAATTGTCTAAGGAAAGGTTCAGTACCACATTGGAGTCTCCCGCCATCAGCACTGTGCCTCATTGGTGTGAACTCAACAAGGCACAGACATGGGTCAGAAAAGGTCCCGGATTTTTGTTCGGGGCATAATAAGTCATAATCGTAACCTCTGTGTCTTGAATGGTTCCTTGGAGAATTAAGTACCTGCCATTTGGGTCTGCTATCTGTTTACTGCAAGTAAATGTGACCAACTTGTGTAGGGCAATCATGACACCCCTCTGCTTGGTAGGGGCGTTAGACAGGAAAACATGGGGATAATCCGCTGCAAAATATTTGGGGTAGGAGGAGGAAGCGAAATGAGTTTCCTGCAGACAAGCAATATCTATTTTTTGTTGCTTGAGGTACTTGAAAATCTTGACCCTTTTCTGAGGGGAATTCATGCCCTGGACATTCAAGGACAACCAGTTTATTGTCATTTAAATGGGGGGGGATTCCTGTACATTGTTACAGCCGAACACCCCGTGGATTGAAGAAGAGGGGAGAAAAGAAAAGACAAGAAAAAGACCAAGGGGAGGGGAGAAGAAAAGAAGCAAGACAAGAAAAATAAGTGTATTGAGGAGAGCTCGAAAAAGAGCAAACCTCTTGAACATATTTGCTACAATTTGTGGGTTGTATGACCCACAGGTGGGTGGGAGCCTGGCCAAGATAACCGTCTCAGCCAAGTGCCAGCACATAAGGGGGAGCAGTGGTCCGACAGAACCACCGGCCTATGTCATAACATTGTAAACTATTAAATTAAAATTATGCACAGAATCTAAGAAGATTCAAATGGACCATTTAACTAGAACCAGCATAAGCAACAAAAATCAAACATATAAAACAAAACATTTGAAGGTGAGATTGTATAAAATCCCCAGACCCTTGGAGACAGCGGCTAACCCACCATCACCCTTAGGTAAGCATAGAGACCAGCCCGACCTTACTGCACCCGCGTCCTCCCCGAACCCCCAACAGGGCCGAGGGTCCGCCGCACAGAAGCTGGGGCCACAACCAGATTGGTAAACCAATAACATTGCCTTAGTAAGGTATACATACCCCCCCCTCCCCCACACTCTTCATAAAAAAAATATATATATAAAAAGAAAAAAGAAAGAAAACAAGCTCAGAAAAAATTATTGAAAAAATAAAAGTCACTCTTTCAATCTTCGGTATATCCATTGTGTGGGGAAATGACAGACAAGTCAGCCCGTGCCCTAGTCACTGGATTAAACAAAAGGGTATTAATATACACCCGCGCCGCCATCTCACAAATGGGGCGGCCAAGTTTTTGGTGTTAAATGTTAACTCCAGGGCAAAGGACTAAGGACAAATCAAAGTGCAAACAAATCAAGGGGGGGGGGCAGTTCCAATAGTTCCCATGTGCTTTGGGAAATAAACTGACGGGATAACTACAATCCATGGTTGTGGCATGTGAGCTGGTAGGAAAGAAAAAACTCAGGAATCATAAAAGTAAGTTCCAAGTACCTTCAACCATTCGCAGACTTAAGGAAGCGTTGGGCCTGTAGATCCCTCAAAGCCTGGGATCCTGGCTGAGAGCACTGTGAGGATTGTCGTGGAGGTCTGGATGGACCTGGTCTGGAAGTAGAAGACGATGACGACGTTACTGGTTGGGAGGCAGGGAGGTCCAACTGCAGATCCTGGAAGTGTCTTTTCAGGTCAGCTGGGGAAGTAGCGTTAAATTGACGACCCAAATGAGAGAAGGAGAGCTTAAAAGGGAATCCCCATCTATATTTGATCTCATGGGATTGAAGGACCTGAAGATAGGGTTTCAGGCCTCGCCGTCTGGCTATGGAGACAGGTCTGCAAACAACTGAAGAGAGTTACCTTGAAAAGAGAGGGCAGATTGATTTCTTGCCGCTTGCAGAAGCTTTTCTTTAGTACGGTAGTAATGAAATTTGATGATAATATCCCTTGGAGGGCCTTCTGAGGGTTTGGGTGCCAGGGACCAGTGAATTCGATCAAATTCGAGCCTCTCCACTGGGATCTCGGGGGCCAATTCTTGAAAAAAGACAGTGGCAGTGCCATGCAGGTCGGTAATCAGCTCCGGGATACCGCGTAAGCGTGGATTGTCCCTGCGGGCCCTATTTTCAGCGTCTTCCAATTTATCTTTCAGGGTCTCAATCTCGGTATTTAATTTATCAACCTCCTCCTCATGACCCTCAAGGACTGTGGTAGCCAGGTCCATACATTGTTCTAGCTGGTTGGTGCGGTGGCCTATCTCTTTAAGGCCCCTTACCAGGTCCGAGGATAACTTGCGGGATGCCGCTGTAATTTCGTCCCTCACAATGCTGCGGAATTTGTCCAGCAGAGTGTCCGGGTCTGTGGGAACAGGACTCCTCAAGTCTGTAGGGAACTGATGCATGCTGTCCACTGGGGACGCCGGATGCTCAGCAGAAAGCTGTGTGGCATCATCTGACTCTGGAGGCTCAGGCGCCATCTTAGCTTTCCCCCTGCCAGGCCCTGAGGAAAGTTTGTGTGATTGCCTACTTTTGGGCTTATTCTTTGCGGCCCGGTACATTACCGATCGGTGCCCTAGGTGTTCCGGAACCCGGGGATGAGTGAGGGCTGTATCCCCGCTCTCTCTGTGCTTTCGCTGGCCGGTTCTTAGATTCCAAGGGGCCATCTCCGTTGCTCGTGGGCATACAACCCCCCAGATATAGATCTTTTAGAAGGTTAAGGTCATTTGATTTCAAGATTTTCAAGTCCAGGAAAGGTATGAAGTGTTTGAGCATGGAGATTGGGGTAGAAATTTTACAGAATGATCCATGAGTTGAGAAGAAAGCAGGGAGTTCTGACCACAATTTATTGGATATCTGTACTGTTGGGATAGGAGAAGTTGGGACAGAGGCTCCTAATTTGATGGCGATAAGGGTTGATTTGAGGTCTTTGTGTAGAGTACTACTAGCCTCCATGGGTGTCCAGGATTTGTGTGCGGAGGGGGTCCACCAATATTTAAGTTGGTCCATGACACAGGCTTTGTAATATGCTGTAACATTGGGGACTCCCATGCCGCCATGTTTTCTATGTTTTAACATAATAAGGAGAGAGCATCTGGGTGGTTTGCGGTTCCATATGTACTGGTTGAAAATTTTTTGGAACAAGGAAAGGAAGGTGCGTGGTAGGGGGATTATTATTGTACGGAATAAATAGAGGAGTTTGAGGAGGATCAGCATTTTTAAAGCTGCTATTTTCCCTACTGTGGACATATCTTCGGTGTTTAAGTGGGACAGTTGTTGGGGTAAACTTTCCACGAAGGGCTTAAAATTGTATCTGTAAAGTTGTGAAGTGTATTGGGTCAGTTGATTTCTCAAAAAGGGCAGAGAGTGTGGAGACCAAAGAAAGGGGAATTCTCTGGTTAAATAGGTGCGCATGGGGGTAGGGATGTTGATACCTAGTATTTGGGATTTGGTGGCATTCAGTTTATAGTATGATACGGCACTAAATTCATGTAATAGTTTCTGTGTCTCTGTCAGGGAAGTCTTGGGATTAGATAGTATGAGCATGACGTCGTCAGCGAACAGGCTTATTTTATGTTTGTGTCGGCTATGGAGATGCCTGTGATATTATGGTGGGATCTGATACTCTCTGCTAACGGTTCCATGAGAAGTGTAAAAATTAGTGGTGATAAGGGACATCCTTGCGTGGTCCCATTGGTTATGTGTATCGGTTTGGAGATAATCCCTGAAGTAAGTACAATAGCTGAGGGAGTGGAGTAGAGGGATAAAATGGCTGTCTGTATCCATCCCGTAATTCCAAAGGTATTAAGTACTGACTTAAGATATCCCCAGTGGACCCTATCGAACGCCTTCTCCGCATCCAAGGAGAGAAGCAGAGAAGGCGTTTGAGAAGGTCCAGTCTGTGAAATCAGGTTAATAAGGCGTCTAGTGCCATCAGGGGCTTGGCGTCCAGGTACAAATCCCACTCGGTCCAGGTGTATGAGGTGAGGTAAAATCGTCTGTAGTCTAAGAGCTAGAAGTTTAGCAAATAGTTTTACATCTGTGTTGAGAAGGGATATGGGTCTATAGTTTGCAGGACTAGTAGGGTCTTTGTTAGGTTTCGGTATCGTCACTATTACCACTCTCAACATTTCAGGTGGAAAGGTTCCTGAGGACGAAGCAAGATTGAAGACTGATTGGAGATATGGGGCAATTTCCTTGGAAAGGTGTTTATAGTACTCATTGGAGAAACCGTCATCACCCGGAGACTTACGGTTGGGTAGTTTATTGATAGCTAAGCAAATTTCTTGGGTTGTAAATGGTTGGGAGAGTCGAGTTGATCTCTAGTAAGGTTAGGGAGTTGTACTTTATTTAAAAATGCATTAATAAGTGCTGGTGATGGTTGAGGGGTAGATACGTCATTGCGGAGGTCATAGAGGGACTGATAGTAATCCGCAAATGTATTAGCTATATCTCTAGGGTTAAAAAAGGTATTATTATTCAGTGGGTGGGTGAGGGTAGCTATTTTTTGTTTGATCCGTTTTGCTTTTACTTTCCTAGCCAACCAGGCTCCCGCCTTGTTGTGTAAACCATAATAATTGGTTTTGAGGAATTTAAGGTGGTTTTCATGCTTATAAAGAAGTAGAGATCTCAACTGCTGTCTTTCCTGGAGAATATTTTGTGTAAGCTGGGGGTCTGGTTTAATTTTGTTATTTCGTTCATTTAAATTTATGGAATTGAGCAAGTCTGCAATCTGCTTCATCCTCTGACATATTTTTTGACATATGAAGCCATTTTGATCAGTACCCCTCTCATATAGACCTTATAAGTATTCCACAACGTAAATCTAATAATTTCAGGAGTATCATTATAATTAAAGAAGTTTTGATGTTCTTGCGCGATCGTTTGGCACAGTAGCTTGTCCTCCAAGAGGGAGGTGTTTAGTCTCCAGATTGGAGGGGGTGAGTTACTGAGTTTGTCATCAAATTCTAGAGTAATCGGAGCGTGGTCTGACCAAGATATTGTGCCAATCTCCGAACTCAGAACATTTTGGAGGGATCTTTTCCCAATAAAGAAAAAATCAATGCGGGAATAAGAAGAATGTACAGCTGACAGGAACGTATAGTCCTTTTCGGAGCCATGGAAACACCTCCACACGTCGTACAGTTCGTACTTCTCAAGCAGGGGGACAATAGAATGTGCGGGCCTCCTGGTCTGTGTAGTGGAATCCATAGAGGGATCTAAGATAGTGTTGAAGTCTCCACCCAGAATGAGGGTGCCCTGTACTACTTCCGAGACTTTAGTAAACAAGGGGGCAAGGAATTTCCTTTGTTTAGTGTTAGGAGCGTACAGGTTGACAAGAGTAAAGGTTGCATGATTCAATTCGCAGATAAGAATTATATACCTGCCTTGGGGGTCCGGAATAGTGCGAATGTGACGAAACATGACTGAATCCTTAATAGCAATGAAGACTCCACATGCTTTTTTGGGGCCGTTAGCCATGTAAAGATGGGAGTAGCATTGGAAGTTCAATCTAGGGCATTTGTGGGCAGCAAAATGAGTTTCCTGGGCAAAAATGACATCCGTTTTAAAGTAGCGGGCTTCCTTTAACAGCGCAGCACGTTTAAATGGGCTATTGAGGCCCTTAGAATTTATAGACAGAAACCTCAGAGGCATGGTAAAGGTTGGTAATATGCTGGGGTGATGCAATGCATGGATATATTATAACACTGAAGGCAAGGAACAGAGTACCCGTGCAATGAGAGCTTAGGAATCCAGAAAGTAGTTCTGTTTATGGAAACAGTATTGGAGTAGTTCATATTCATCTTGATGGGTGGCCAGTTCTTGATGTCTGAGATCCATGTAGGTAGTACAGTCAATAATCCATGACCATTTGTGGCTGGAGAAGTATCATAGGTGGTGACTAGGTGGACAGAAGGTGCTAGAAAAACAAAGAACAGGGAAGAAAGGAACAATAACAACATATGTAAAAAAACACCTGTGAAACTCAGTTACAATGGGCAGCTCAAGCTGCTGTAGTAACTTGGAGGGTATGCAGACCAATAGTGCAATGCACTAGGTACTGGTATAGGACAAACCAAACGATAGTCTCAATGCCTCACGCTACAAAGGAGTAGTAGTGAGAGGCAGAGGTTCATTATTGTGTACAGAGAACAGTTTAGGTCCACTCCGTGTCCAGACGTTCCGGGGCGAGTTGAGCGGGAGGTTGTGCATCTGGAGGGAGCAACTGCCATTGTTTGAAGAGTAGAATGCCTTTTTCCACACTGTATATAGGGAATAATTTGCCGTTCCAAGTGACGAGTAGCTTCGTGGGAAATCCCCAATGGTACACAATGCTATTGTTGCGTAGGATCTTTGTGAGTAGGGCAAGCTTCTTTCTGTTCAATGCGGTTTGTTGTGAGATATCCGTGTATAAAGAAATACCAGTAAAGTCGTCTGGGACTGCCGGGTTTTGTTTGGCCGCCGCCATGACTCGCTCTTTCACATGATAATAGTGAATACATGCCAGGGTATCTCTAGGTGCTGTGTCAGGTAAAAATTTTTTGTTTGGGTATGCGGTGAGCTCTGTCAACGCATAATTCAATATCGTTCAGAGACGGATTGAGGGCTTTCATGAGGCGTTGAATTAATTTAGTAAGTTCATTTGGTGGAACAGATTCAGGGAGCCATTTTATTTTGAAGGCATTGCATTTCTGATTCCTGATCAGCATATGCATCAACTAGATCATTGTGAGCAGTATAGAGATCGGCCATTTTAGATTCTAGGTGCTGGAGTCGATTAGTGTGATTGTGAACTGTATCGATTAAAGATGCAAACATATCTGATAAGTCATTAAACAGGGTGTTCCTGAGGGATAACAGCATATTTTTCATAGTGTTCTCTGATATTGGTTGATCTGTGGCTGGGAATCCATCAATCAAGGGCTCTGTGTGTGCTCTGTGTGGAGATCTGTGAGGTGACATGCGGCAGCCCAGAGGAGAACTCTTCTCCCTCCCTGTGGTGCCTGGTTTTAGCTGGGCTGCACATAGTGGGGGTAGAGGGGGGTGACAGCTCTCCCAGGTCCGCCTGAGAAGTGGAGACATGACTCACCGCATTCTCCCTGCTGGGATGAGAGCGGGTCGCAGCGCTGGAGCAGGTGCCGGTGCGATCTTGTCTATCGTGCGGTGCTACCGCGGGATAGAAGTCCGTGAGGCGCTGGGGGAGTTTGTTGGCTTTCCTCCTTTTAGACATAGCTGTTCGGGGTAACTGGCGGATCGGTGAGTGGTGTCAGAGCTCGGAGAACCTCTCCTAGTCGTTGCTGTGCTGTTGCTGGAGTGTGAGGTAGCGGGAGCTCTCAGCTATGCGGCCATCTTCTCCGCCGACCGGACACGCCCCCCCCAAACTTTCACTTTTTAATACTTGGTTGCAAATCCTTTGCAGTCAATTACAGCCTGAAGTCTGGAACGCATAGACGTCACCAGAGGCTGGGTTTCATCCCTGGTGATGCTCTACCAGGCCTCTACTGCAACTGTCTTCAGTTCCTGCTTGTTCTTGGGGCATTTTCTCTTCGGTTTTGTCTTCAGCAAGTGAAATGCAGGTCAGGTGATTGACTTGACCATTGCATAACATTCCACTTCTTTCCCTTAAAAAACTCTTTGGTTGCTTTCGTAGTATGCTTCGGGTCATTGCCCATCTGCACTGTGAAGCGCTGTCCAGTGAGTTCTGAAGCATTTTGCTGAATATGAGCAGATAATATTGCCCGAAACAATTCAGAATTCATCCTGCTGCTTTTGTCAGCAGTCACATCATCAATAAATAAAAGAGAACCAGTTCCATTGGCAGTCATACATGCCCACACCATGACACTAGCACCACCATGCTTCACTGATGAGGTGGTATGCTTTGGATCATGAGCAGTTCCTTTCCTTCTCCATACTCTTCTCTTACCATCACTCTGGTACAAGTTGATCTTGGTCTCATCTGTCCATAGGATGTTGTTCCAGAACTGTGAAGGCTTTTTTAGATGTTGTTTGGCAAACTCTAATCTGGCCTTCCTGTTTTTGAGGCTCAGCAATGGTTTACATCTTGTGGTGACTTTGACACACATACACCTACCTCCTGGAGAGTGTTCTTGATCTGGCCAATTGTTGTGAAGGGTGTTTTCTTCACCAGGCAAAGAATTCTTTGGTCATCCACCACAGTTGTTTTCCGTGGTCTTCCGGGTCTTTTGGTGTTGCTGAGCTCCCCGATGCGTTCTTTCTTTTTAAGGATGTTCCAAACAGTTGATTGACCTAATGATGGCTTGCTTCACTGATAGTGACAGCTCTTTGGATCTCATATTGGGAGTTGACAGCAACAGATTCCAAATGCAAATAGCACACTTGAAATGAACTCTGGACCTTTTATCTGCTCCTTGTAAATGGGATAATGAAGGAATAACATACACCTGGCCATGGAACAGCTGAGCAGCCAATTGTCCCATTACTTTTGGCTCCTAAAAAGTGGGAGGCACATATAAAAAAACTGTTGTAATTCCTACACCGTTCACCTGATTTGGATGTAAATACCTTAAAATGAACCACTTCTGGACCGCCGCACGCCGATGTACGTCCAAACTTTGAAGGGGGATATCGTTGTTATGGCAGCAGCTAACTGCCATAACCCTGGTATCCCTGTTTTCGTGCGGCGCCCGTCTTTCTGATAAAAGTGGATTCGCCGCGAGATCGCTTTCATCGGTGGCGGGAAAGGGCCCCCCTCCCGCCGGTGCCCTCCACCGCTTACCGGAGCCGTCGGTAGCGGTGGAGGCGATCGCATCCATCTCCCTCCTGTGCCTGGGGACGAGTGAGGCTAAGATGGCGCCCACTCTTCTCTATGACACTGCTGGGCAGAAGCGACGTCAAAACGTCACTTCCTCCCACGCCTCTTAAAGGCATATTTTTTCCAATGTCATTTTTTTGAATGACTATTTTTTTTTTTTATTGCATTTTAGTGTAAATATGAGGTCTTTTTGACCCCAGATCTCATATTTAAGAGGTCCTGTCATGCTTTTTTCTATTACAAGGGATGTTTACATTCCTTGTAATAGGAATAAAAGTGACACATTTTTTTTAAAAAAAACATGTAAAAATAAATAAAATAATGTAAAATAAATAATAAAAATAAAAATAAATAAAAAAAAAAACCCCCGTCCCGACGAGCTCGCGTGCAGAAGCGAACGCATATGCGAGTAGCGCCCGCATATGAAAACGGTGGTCAAACCACACATGTGAGGTATCGCTGCGACTGGTAGAGCGAGAGCAATAATTCTAGCCCTAGACCTCCTCTGTAATGCAAAACATGCAATCTGTAGAATTTTTTAAACGTCGCCTATGGAGATTTTTGAGGGTAAAAATTTGATGCCATTCCACGAGCGGGCGCAATTTTAAAGCGTGACATGTTGGGTATCAATTTACTTGGCGTAACATTATATTTCACAATATAAAAAAAAATTGGGCTAACTTTACTGTTGTCCTTTTTTATATTCAAAAAAGTGAATTTTAAAAAAAAAAATCAGCTTATAAGATCGCTGCGCAAATATGGTGCAAAAAAAAGTATTGCAATGACCACCATTTTATTCTCTAGGGTGTTAGAAAAAAAAAAACATATAAAATGTTTGGGGGTTCTAAGTAATTTTCTAGCAAAAAAACCTGTTTTAAACACGTAAACACCTAAAATCCAAAACGAGGCTGGTCCTTAAGTGGTTAAAGCTGAAAGTCTGCAGTTAAAGCACATCTTGTTCATTTCATTTCAAATCCATTGTGGTGGTGTATAGAGCCAAAAAGATTAGACTTGCGTCAATGTCCCAATATTTATGGACCTGACTGTAACAGTGTAAATTTGCTATCCACTCAAAATAACCCAACACACAGCCATTAATGTCTAAACTGCTGGCAACAAAAAGTGAGTACACCCCTAAGTGAAAATGTCCAAATTGGGACCAAAGTGTCTATATTTTGTGTAATCACCATTATTTTCCAGCACTGTCTTAACCCTCTTGGGCATGGAGTTCACTGGAGTCTAGGGATGAGCTTCGTGTTCGAGTCGAACCCATGTTCGACTCGAACATCGTCTGTTCGCCCGTTCGCCGAATTGCGAACGATATGGGCCATTCGCGCCAAATTTGTGTGGCGCGTCACGGCCCATAATTCACTGCGGCATCGCAGTGCATTGCTGGCTGATGATTGTCCAAGCATGCACTATGACCCGCATGCTTGGCCAATCACAGTGCCGTCTGAACAGAGAGCCGTAATTGGCCAAAGCCAAGGAGGCTTTGGCCAATTATGGCTCAGGGGATTTAGCACACGCCCCACACTATATAAGGCCGCCTGCATGGCGGCCCTGTGTAGTGTGTGTTCCGGCGTTCATAGATAGAGAGAGACAGACAGTGTCATTTGATTTGAGTTAGATAGATTAGGCAGAACAGTCAGTCAGTTAGCTGCACTTACAGTGTATTGTGTATATATATGCATCCCAGGTGTTGCATATAAATATATACACTGTATTCAGTTTAGCTAGATCCGTTCCTGTTATCTTCTTACTGACAGGCAGGCTTGTCTTGTTACAGTATTTACAGCTACCTGAAGAAAATTGCTGGTGTTCTTTTGATCCTATTAGTACCACAGTCAGGCAGCTAGACTATTTACAGTTAGTGCAGTGCGTCCTGCTCACAGTGTTCAGCTAAACCTACAAGTTAGTGGGGTGCGTCCTGCTCACAGTGTTCAGCTAAACCTACAAGTTAGTGCGGTGCGTCCTGCTCACAGTGTTCAGCTAAAACTACAAGTTAGTGCGGTGCGTCCACCTCACAGTGTTCAGCTAAACCTAGAAGTTAGTGCGGTGCGTCCTGCTCACAGTGTTCAGCTAAAACTACAAGTTAGTGTGGTGCGTCCACCTCACAGTGTTCAGCTAAACCTAGAAGTTAGTGCGGTGCGTCCTGCTCACAGTGTTCAGCTAAAACTACAAGTTAGTGCTGTGCGTCCTCCTCACAGTGTTCAGCTAAACCTACAAGTTAGCGTAGTGAGACCTCTGCACAGTGTTCATCTAAAGCTACAAGTTAGTGCAGTGCGTCCTGCTCACAGTGTTCAGCTAGATCCATTCCTGTTATCTTCTTACTGACAGGCAGGCTTGTCTTGTTACAGTATTTACAGCTACCTGAAGAAAATTGCTGGTGTTCTTTTGATCCTATTAGTACCACAGTCAGGCAGCTAGACTGTTTACAGTTAGTGCAGTGCGTCCTGCTCACAGTGTTCAGCTAAACCTACAAGTTAGTGTGGTGCGTCCACCTCACAGTGTTCAGCTAAACCTACAAGTTAGTGCGGTGAGTCCTGCTCACAGTGTTCAGCTAAA
Organism: Aquarana catesbeiana; assembly: GCF_042186555.1. Taxonomy (NCBI): domain Eukaryota; kingdom Metazoa; phylum Chordata; class Amphibia; order Anura; family Ranidae; genus Aquarana; species Aquarana catesbeiana. Next base: position 123,327,427 of record NC_133327.1, read on the forward strand.
ACTACAAGTTAGTGCGGTGCGTCCACCTCACAGTGTTCAGCTAAACCTACAAGTTAGTGCGGTGCGTCCTGCTCACAGTGTTCAGCTAAAATTACAAGTTAGTGCTGTGCGTCCTCCTCACAGTGTTCAGCTAAACCTACAATTAGCGTAGTGAGACCTCTGCACAGTGTTCTTCTAAAGCTACAAGTTAGTGCAGTGCGTCCTGCTCACAGTGTTCAGCTAGATCCGTTCCTGTTATCTTCTTACTGACAGGCAGGCTTGTCTTGTTATGGTATTTACAGCTACCTGAAGAAAATTGCTGGTGTTCTTTTGATCCTATTAGTACCACAGTCAGGCAGCTAGACTATTTACAGTTAGTGTAGTGCGTCCTGCTCACAGTGTTCAGCTAAACCTACAAGTTAGTGTGGTGCGTCCACCTCACAGTGTTCAGCTAAACCTACAAGCTAGTGCGGTGCATCCTGCTCACAGTGTTCAGCTAAAACTACAAGTTAGTGCGGTGCGTCCACCTCACAGTGTTCAGCTAAACCTACAAGTTAGTGCGGTGCGTCCTGCTCACAGTGTTCAGCTAAAACTACAAGTTAGTGCTGTGCATCCTCCTCACAGTGTTCAGCTAAACCTACAAGTTAGCGTAGTGAGACCTCTGCACAGTGTTCTTCTAAAGCTACAAGTTAGTGCAGTGCGTCCTGCTCACAGTGTTCAGCTAGATCCGTTCCTGTTATCTTCTTACTGACAGGCAGGCTTGTCTTGTTACAGTATTTACAGCTACCTGAAGACAATTGCTGATGTTCTTTTGATCCTATTAGTACCACAGTCAGGCAGCTAGACTATTTACAGTTAGTGCAGTGCGTCCTGCTCACAGTGTTCAGCTAAAACTACAAGTTAGTGTGGTGCGTCCACCTCACAGTGTTCAGCTAAACCTACAAGTTAGTGAGGTGCGTCCTGCTCACAGTGTTCAGCTAGATCCATTCCTGTTATCTTCTTACTGACAGGCAGGCTTGTCTTGTTACAGTATTTACAGCTACCTGAAGAAAATTGCTGGTGTTCTTTTGATCCTATTAGTACCACAGTCAGGCAGCTAGACTATTTACAGTTAGTGCAGTGCGTCCTGCTCACAGTGTTCAGCTAAACCTACAAGTTAGTGTGGTGCGTCCACCTCACAGTGTTCAGCTAAACCTACAAGTTAATGCGGTGAGTCCTGCTCACAGTGTTCAGCTAAAACTACAAGTTAGTGTGGTGTGTCCACCTCACAGTGTTCAGCTAAACCTACAAGTTAGTGCGGTGCGTCCTGCTCACAGTGTTCAGCTAAAATTACAAGTTAGTGCTGTGCGTCCTCCTCACAATGTTCAGCTAAACCTACAAGTTAGCGTAGTGAGACCTCTGCACAGTGTTCTTCTAAAGCTACAAGTTAGTGCAGTGCGTCCTGCTCACAGTGTTCAGCTAGATCCGTTCCTGTTATCTTCTTACTGACAGGCAGGCTTGTCTTGTTACAGTATTTACAGCTACCTGAAGAAAATTGCTGGTGTTCTTTTGATCCTATTAGTACCACAGTCAGGCAGCTAGACTATTTACAGTTAGTGTAGTGCGTCCTGCTCACAGTGTTCAGCTAAACCTACAAGTTAGTGTGGTGCGTCCACCTCACAGTGTTCAGCTAAACCTACAAGTTAGTGCGGTGCATCCTGCTCACAGTGTTCAGCTAAAACTACAAGTTAGTGCAGTGCGTCCACCTCACAGTGTTCAGCTAAACCTACAAGTTAGTGCGGTGCGTCCTGCTCACAGTGTTCAGCTAAAACTACAAGTTAGTGCTGTGCGTCCTCCTCACAATGTTCAGCTAAACCTACAAGTTAGCGTAGTGAGACCTCTGCACAGTGTTCTTCTAAAGCTACAAGTTAGTACAGTGCGTCCTGCTCACAGTGTTCAGCTAGATCCGTTCCTGTTATCTTCTTACTGACAGGCAGGCTTGTCTTGTTACAGTATTTACAGCTACCTGAAGAAAATTGCTGGTGTTCTTTTGATCCTATTAGTACCACAGTCAGGCAGCTAGACTATTTACAGTTAGTGCAGTGCGTCCTGCTCACAGTGTTCAGCTAAAACTACAAGTTAGTGTGGTGCGTCCACCTCACAGTGTTCAGCTTAACCTACAAGTTAGTGCGGTGCGTCCTGCTCACAGTGTACAGCTAAAACTACAAGTTAGTGCTGTGCGTCCTGCTCACAGTGTTCAGCTAAAACTACAAGTTAGTGTGGTGTGTCCACCTCACAGTGTTCAGCTAAAACTACAAGTTAGTGCGGTGCGTCCACCTCACAGTGTTCAGCTAAACCTACAAGTTAGTGCGGTGCGTCCTGCTCACAGTGTTCAGCTAAAACTACAAGTTAGTGTGGTGCGTCCTCCTCACAGTGTCCAGCTAAACCTAAAAGTTATTTTTTTGCGAGCTCTGCACAGTGTTCAGCTAAAGCTACCTGTAGAAGGTTGGTGGTGTTTTCCTGATCCTATCACTACCGCAGGCAGCTAAAAAAGCTACAAGTTAGTTTTTTGCGAGCTCTGCACAGTGTTCAGCTAATGCTACCTGTAGAAGGTTGGTGGTTTTCTCATACTACAGGCAGGCAGTTGATTTTGCTAGCTGCAGTATCAGTATATATATATATATATATATATATATATATATATATATATCCCAGCTTAGTCCAGCTACAGGCCATTAGTATGTCTGGAAGGCCAAGAAGGAGAGTCAGACAGTCACAAGCCAATAAGAGAGGGCAAGCAGGCTCTGTGTCTAGTGCTGGTTGTGGAGACGGTGCATCCTCATCAGCACGTGGCCGTGGGATACGCTTGGCCTTTTTTTCGGCAGCTGGCCGTGTTGAGCAGCAACATGCGGAAGACTTGGTCGAGTGGATGACAAAGCCGTCCTCATCCTCCTCATCCTCTCTCACCCATGCCCAGGGTACTTTGTCTGGCAAAGCAGCGGCCTCTTCCCTTGGCTTAATGTCATCAGTGACTCCTTCCCTAGCCCCACCATGTCCTCCTGAGGAGTCCCTCAAACTGTTTGACCACAGTGTTGGGTACATGCTCCAGGAGGATGCCCAGCGTTTGGAAGGCTCTGATGATGATACTGAGCTCGATGAAGGCAGTAACGTGAGCACGGACAGAGGGGGTGCCCTAAAAGGACAGCAATCTGGCAGTCATGCTCCCCCTGCTGCAGCATACTGCCAGGTTTGCTCCAGTGATGAGGAGGGAGGGGATGATGAGGTCACTGACTCAATGTGGGTGCCTGATAGGAGAGAGGAGGAGGAGGAGGCAGCACATCACCAACGAGGCAGGATGCCCTCCAGGGGCCAGCCTAAGGGCAGCACCTTGACTGCATCACACCCCAAAGCTCCACATGTGCAGGGCGCTGCAGTCTCTGCGCGTTATTCAAAAAGTTCTTTGGTGTGGGCCTTTTTTGAGACGAGTGCATCAGATCGCACCGCTGCTATTTGCAACATATGTCTCAAGCGTATCTCGCGTGGCCAAAACATCTCCCGCTTGGGTACCACATGCTTGACCAGACATATGTTGACCTGCCATGCAGTTCGTTGGCAAGCGTATCTAAAAGACCCACACCAAAGAACAAAGAGGACCTCTCCTTGCTCCTCATCAGCTGAGATCTCCAACCCCACTATACCTTCAGTCCTCTCTGAGACCTGCACTGAGAGGAATGAAGGTGTAGAATTAGGTGTGTCACAGCCAAGTACTTGTTGGCAATCTGCTTTTGGTACACCGACGTCAGATTGTACCAGGCAAATTTCCCTGCCCCAGCTGCTGCACCGACGAAAGAAGTTTTCTCCCAGCCATCCACATGCCCAGCGGTTGAATGCTAGCTTGGCAAAATTGCTAGCACTTCAACTGCTGCTTTTTCAGTTGGTAGACTCTGCCCCCTTCCGTGAGTTTGTGTAATGTGCGGTTCCTCAGTGGCAGGTACCCAAACGCCACTTTTTCTCACGGAAGGCGATTCCGGCTCTCTACCGGCATGTGGAAGGCAATGTCCATGCCTCGCTGGACAGGGCGGTCAGTGGTAAGGTGCATATTACCGCTGACTCATGGTCCAGCAGGCATGGACAGGGACATTACCTAAGTTTCACCACGCATTGGGTGACTCTGCTGGCAGCTGGGAAGGATGCAGGACAAGGTGCAGTAGTGTTGGAGGTTGTTCCACCGCCACGCCTCCAAAATGCTAATGATTGTGACACACCTCTCTCCTCCACCCCCTCCTCTTCTTCTTCCTCCATGGCCTCTTCCTGTGCTTTGTCCTCGGAACCAGCGGTGCTCCGTAGCCGTTCAAGGGGCTACGCAAGTACGCAGGCCAAAAGATGCCATGCGGTGCTTGAGCTGGTGCGCTTGGGGGACAGGAGCCACACTGGGGCAGAGGTTCTGTCAGCTCTGCAGGGGCAGGTTCAGAGGTGGTTGACGCCAAGCCAACTTAAGGCAGGAATGGTGGTTTGGGACAATGGCACCAACCTCCTCTCTGCCCTCCGACAGGAACAAATGACCCATGTGCCCTGTTTGGCTCTCATCCTTAACTTGGTGGTGCAGCGGTTCTTGGGCAGGTACCTGGGCTTACAAGATGTCCTGAGGCAGGCCAGGAAAGTCTGTGTGCATTTCCGCCGGTCATATAATGCCAGTGCTCGGCTGACGGACCTCCAAAAGGAGTTTAACCTGCCCAAGAACCGCCTAATCTGTGACATGCCCACCAGGTGGAACTCAACGTTGGCCATGCTGCAGCAGCTGCACACACAGCAGAGGGCCATCAATGAGTACCTGTGCGACTATGGCACCAGGACAGGGTCAGGGGAGCTTGTTTTTTTTTCCCCACGCCAGTGGGCCATGATCAGGGATGCATGCACTGTCCTGTCACCATTTGAGGAGGCCATGAGGATGGTGAGCAGTGACAGTGCATGCATCAGTGACACTGTCCCCCTTGTCCACCTGTTGGAGCACACGCTGCGTGGAATAATGGACAGGGCACTTGAGGCAGAACAGAGGCAGGAAGAGGAGGACTTCCTTAGCTCTCAAGGCCCCCTTTATCCAGACAGTGTTCCTGCGTGCCCGCCGATCACACAAGAAGAGGAGGAGGAGGAGGAGGAGGAAGATTGTGTCAGTATGGAGGTGGAGCCTGGCACTCAGCATCAGCAGCAGTCTTTAAGGGATCAGTCCCAAGAAACCCATGGACTTGTACGTGGCTGGGAGGAGGTGGCTGCGGACCATGTAGTCCTTAGTGACACAGAGGACTCCGGACCGAATGCCTCAGCAAACCTATGCTGCATGGCCTCCCTAATCCTGCAAAGCCTGCGTAAGGATCCTCGTATTCGTGGTATCAAGGAGAAGGACCAATACTGGCTGGCAACCCTCCTTGATCCACGTTACAAGGGTAAGGTTGTGGACCTTATCTTGCCATCGCAGAGGGAGCAGAGGATGAAACATCTTCGGGAGGCCTCGCAGAAAGGTCTGTGCAACGCGTTCCCAGAGACTGGGAGGTTACAAACTCCTGTTTCCGGACAACGTGTTGCTGAGGCTTCAGTCAGTCAAAGAAGGAGCGGTGGAGAAGGTGGCCGTCTGACCGATGCGCTCAGACAATTTTTTGGTCCGCAGCCCCAAGGTATGATCGGTTCCAGCAACCATCGCCAGCGTCTGTTTTACATGGTGCAGGAATACCTAGGGGCAAGATCTGACTTGGACACCTTTCCCACCGAAAATCCTCTGGGTTACTGGGTCTTGAGGATGGATCACTGGCCAGAGCTTGCACAGTATGCAATTGAGCTACTGGCCTGTCCTGCATCCAGCGTTCTTTCGGAACGCACATTCAATGCTGCTGGAGGCTTTGTAACCAATCACAGGGTGCGTCTGTCCACCGACTCGGTCGATCGAGTGACCTTCGTAAAAATGAACCAGTCTTGGATCACCACCAGCTACCAAGCACCTGATGCTGATGTAACCGAATAATAAATCCCTTCAAAGACTGCCTATGCTGATGCTGAGTGACTATCCCTGAGTAATTATCCTCTTCCTCCTCAATCATCACGCTGATAGCTTGTAAGAACATTTTTGGTTCTGGGCGCCACCACCAGTGCCTAAGGCCCAATTTTTCAGCCCCTGTTTAACAGGGGCGTGTAATTACAATTTTTGATGCAATACTTTGCAGCAGGGCTTGTTTCTGCGTTACAACTAGAGTATCTGTGAGGGGTTGCAGTGTTGTGGCACCAGCACCAGTGCCTAAGGCCCAATTTTTCAGCCCCTGTTTAACAGGGGCATGTAATTACAATTTTTGATGCAATACTTTGCAGCAGGGCTCATTTCTGCGTTCCAGCTAGAGTATCTGTGAGAGGTTGCAGTGTTGTGGCACCAGCTCCAGTGCCTAAGGCCCAATTTTTCAGCCCCTGTTTAACAGGGGCCTGTAATTACAATTTTTGATGCAATACTTTGCAGCAGGGCTCATTTATGCATTCCAACTAGAGTATCTGTGAGGGGTTGCAGTGTTGTGGCACCAGCACCAGTGCCTAAGGCCCAATTTTTCAGCCCCTGTTTAACAGGGGCGTGTTATTACAATTTTTGATGCAATACTTTGCAGCAGGGCTCATTTCTGCGTTCCAACTAGAGTATCTGTGAGGGGTTGCAGTGTTGTGGCACCAGCACCAGTGCCTAAGGCCTAATTTTTCTGCCCCTGTTCAACAGGGGCATGTAATTACAATTCTTGATCTAATATTTCACAGCAGGGCCCATTTCTGCACCCACCAAGAGCGAGTGAGGACTTACAGTGTTGTGGCACCACAACCACCAAAGGCCCAATTTTTCTGCCCTTGTTCAATAGGGGCATGTAATTACAATTCTTGATCTAATATTTCACAGCAGGGCCCTGTGAGGGCTTACAGTGTTGTGGCCACAACAACACCTAAGGCCCAAATTTCTGCTGAGTATATAGGGCAGGCCCCTACTTTCAAACATCTAACTTACAAACAACTCCTACTTGCAAACGGAAGGAGACAACAGTAAGTGAGATGAAATCTACCCCTAGGAAGGGAAATTCTCTCCTGTAAGAGTTAATATGGGAAAAGCATTTCTCCTTTCCACTGATGCTTTCCAATCCTTGTTCCACAAAAAACCCCAAATTTTCAAAAAACATTTGTCATTGGGACAAAAAGTGAGGTGAAATCTTCTGAAGAGGAGGAAAGACAGCAAAACAAATGTCACAGGGGTGATAACCCTTCCCTATGTTTTCCAAAAAGCTTAAAAAAGATTTTTTGGCTGGAGCTAAACACGTTAAAAATGTACCCGTTAAAAATTACAAACAGATTCTACTTAACAACAAACCTACAGTCCCTGTCTTGTTTGCACCGCCTGTATACTGCTGTTCAGAGTATATAGGGCCTGGTGGCCCCACACCTTTCCTTATTTTAATTTGGGTGCGGGGTTCCCCTTAATATCCATACAAGACCCAAAGGTCCTGGTAATGGTCTGGGGGGTACCCATGCCGTTTGTCTCACTGATTTTCATCCATACTGCCAGGACCCGACATTACATTAAACCCGCAAGCAGTTTTAAATTAGATTTTTTCCTTTAAAAATTACATTTTGTGCAGGGACTGTTCTAAACACGGGAAACACGTGCCACTTTACAGGCATACTATAGACACACCCCAGGTACGATATTTAAAGGAATATTTCACTTTTTTTTTTTTTACTTTAAGCATCATTAAAATCACTGCTCCCGAAAAAACGTCCGTTTTTAAAAGTTTTTTTTTGCATCGCTATACAAGTCCCCTGGGGTAGGACCCGGGTCCCCAAACCCTTTTTAGGACAATACCATGCAAATTAGCCTTTAAAATGAGCACTTTTGATTTCGAACGTTCGAGTCCCATAGACGTCAATGGGGTTCTAACGTTCGTGCAAATTTTCGGTCCGTTCGCAGGTTCTGGTGCGAACCGAATCGGGGGGTGTTCAGCTCATCCCTACTGGAGTCTTCTTCCACTCCTGCATGACAACATCATGGAGCTAGTGGATGTTAGAGACTCTGCGCTCCTCCACCTTCCATTTGATGATGCCCCAGAGATGCTCAATAAAGTTTAGAGACATGCTTAGCCAGTCCATCAACTTTACCCTCAGCTTCTTTAGCAAGGCAGTGGTTGTCTTGGAGGTGTGTTTGGGGTCGTTATCATGTTGGAATACTACCCTTCAGCCCAGTCTCCAAAGGGAGGGGATCATGCTCCGCTTCAGTATGTCACAGTACATGTTGGCATTCATGGTTCCTTCAATGAACTGTAGCTCCCCAGTGCTGGCAGCACTCATGCAGCAGAAAAGAAGGAGGGCACACCGACCTAGTGCATTACCACTAATAAACTTTATTACAGCATAAAAACGGCAAAAAATACTCATAAACGAGCTATCAAAAACGGCTTTTACAAGGGCGCAAATGCGCTATTCTGCAGATCGACACACCAGGACCTATTGCCAAGAGGGTCAGACCGGTACGAATGGCCGATGGCTAACGCGTTTTGGGGGAGCTCCCCATTCTTCAGAGCCTGAGCGGGCAATGGCTGGTCTCTCAAAGTTACCTCTATATAAATGTGTGTGTGTATGTGCCTGTGTCTGCCACACCCAATTGGTAGCAAAGCCCCCCAATAGACAACATCCACCCGTTTGGGCTTCCCCTCCCTGGCCCCATCTCTCTGAGTGCGATCCTGAGCGCAGGAGAGATTTCTACTGTTTTAGCACTCATGCAGCCCCAGACCATGACACTCCCCCCACCATGATTGACTGTAGGCAAGATACACCTGTCTTTGTACTCCTCACCTGGTTGCCGCCACACACGCTTGACAGCATCTGAACCAAATAAGTTTATCTTAGTCTCATCAGGCCACAGGACATGGTTCCAGTAAACCGTGTCCTTAGTATACTTGTCTTCATGCAAATTGTTTGCAGGCTTTCTTGTGCATCATCTTTAGAAGAGGCTTCCTTCTGGGATGACAGCCATGCAGACCAATTTGATGCAGTGTACAGCGTATAGTCTGAGCACTGACAGGCTGACCCCTCACCCCGTCAACCTCTGCAGCAATGCTGGAAGCGCTCATATGTCGAACATAGAGGCCTGTTCTGAGTGGAACCTGTCCTGTTAAACCACTATATGGTCTTGGCCACCGTGCTGCAGTTCAGTTTCAGGGTCTTGGCAATCTTCTTATAGCCTAGGCCATCTTTATGAAGAGCAACAATTCTTTTTTTCAGATCCTCAGAGAGTTCTTTGCTATGAGATGCCATGTTGAACTTCCAGTGGCCAGTATGAGAGAGTGAGAGTGATAACACCAAATTTACTACACCTGCTCCCCATTCACACCTGAGACCTTGTAACACTAACAAGTCACATGACAACGGGGAGGGAAAATGGCAAATTGGGCCCAATTTGGACATTTTCATTTAGGGGTGTACTCACTTTTGTTGCCAGCGGTTTAGACATTAATGGCTGTGTTGAGTTATTTTGAGGGGACAGAAAATTTACACTGTTATACAAGCTTTAAACTCACTACTTTACATTGTAGCAAAGTGTCATTTCTTCAATGTTGTCATATGAAAAGATATAATAAAATATTTACAAAAATGTGAGGGGTGTACTCACTTTTGTGAGATACTGTAGTTGCAACAACCATCTTCATGTATTACAGTGTACATTATAGTTAGTAGGTCTGCTACTAGGTGGTAGTATTTTGTTGATTCTTGCTCAATACAGTACCTGACCGCGAGATTGTGTTTCCAGCGCGATACCATTGCGCTGGTTCTCGGTGACAGGGTACTGTGCATGTCGCCCTGGCTCACTCATCGGGAAAGGAAAAAAGGAAGCGGCGGCGAGACAGCGGCGGCGAGACAGCGGCGACGAGACAGCGGCAGCAGACCGGGCCTCTCGCTGGCAATAGAGCTGGAAGAAGATAGCGCCGGGGCCCGGGAGAAGAGGCGGAACACCGGGAGAAGAGGCGGAACACCGGGAGAAGTCGGAAGGAGACCCCCGAAGTCGGAAGAAGACCCCGGAGCTGCCTAATAAATTACTCTTAAAACCTGTGTACTGTGTTTTTTTTTTTTATTGACACTTTTCCCTAGGTGAATGGGTAGGGGTAAAATGTACCCCATACTCATTCACACAGGGTGGGGGGCCGGGATCTGGGGGGCCCCCTTATTAAAGGGGGCTCCCGGATTACGATAAGCCCCCCGCTCGCAGACCCCGACAACCAACGGCCAGGGTTATCGGGAAGAGGCCCTTGTCCTCATCAACATGGGGACAACGTGCTTTGGGGTGGGGGGGCCCCGCAGGGCGCCCCCTCCCCCAAGGCACCCACCCCCCATGTTGAGGGCATGCGACCTGGTACGGCTCAGGAGGGGGGGGCGCTCGCTCGTCCCCACCCCCTTTCCTGGCCGGCCGGGCTGCGTGCTCGGATAAGGGTCTGGTATGGATTTTGGGGGGACCACCATTATGATTTTTCGGCATAGGGGGTTCCCCTTACAATCCATACCAGACCTAAGGGCCTGGTATGCTCCTGGGGGGAGGAACCCACGCCGGTTTTTTCATTTAAAATTTGGCGCGGCGTTCCCCCTCAGGATTCATACCAGACAGCTGTCAGCACTGCCTGTCACTCATCGCGGAAGGAAGACAAAGTTTTCCTTTCCCGATGAGTGAGCCATCTCGGCGCTGGCTCCTGCGACGGAGCTCGCAGGTGTCAAATCTCGCCGAGAAATGCGGAGAGATTGACACAATATCGCGGTCACCTACTGTATATTGTTCTTCCTAGTGGAAGTACATGGGTATGGTGTAATTTCCAATCTCTGTGTTACTGTTGTCTTCCAATAAAGCAGGAAGGACTCAACCATATGTCCAGCACCATCTTGACTTGGAGTAATATCTGCAGCAGCTTTCCAACGGGTTTTGGGCCCAACTACAGTCAAAGTACTAAATACAGCAGCAGAAAGAGCTCAGAAATACAGCAAAACAGTCTTTGAAAAAGAAAATGGTCAGAAAGCATATATGATAGTACTCAGATTGCCCACAGAATGTTAGTTAAGGTAGTTGGCTGGCCCAGGCTAGGGAAGAGGTTAATGTTGTGCACCTCTGTTCCCGGGCTTTTTGGATCCAGCCTATCCGCCCTGTGATATTACCAAGGGGGAAGACCGGGTTCCAGAGTTTCGACCTACTTAAAAAGATGCAGTGATTGCTGTAAAGCACCAACAGAAATGACTGCTGTGCCCTGCAATCCATCTAAAGGCACCGGGTGTCTGGAGAACTAGCAAGCCTTGGAGGATGCCACTGGATGGTTGGGGATGGTTAGGTGGGCCGCGGGTGGATCTGGATGGTATGAAGGTATGGTTGCTGGTCATCTATTTTGTTTCCAGAAACATGGAACAGGGGGTGTTGGTATCTGCCATTGAACAGAAACTGGTGGGTTTGGAGTTTTTGTTCAAAAGGATTTTTGGGAGTGACAGGCTTTAAAAGGAAATCATACGTCATATAAGGTCACATAAGCACGGGGATGCTAGGTGGCCCATGTCCTTTAATAATTTACAAGCCATTTTTGCTCAGTTGGGTTCGTTGTGTACATCAGCTTACGAGGTTTCCTTGTTTAAAGTGGCATTTTCTCTGGCTTTTTTTGGAGCCTTCCAGATTAGCGAGCTGGTCAGCCCATCTAAGAGGGTTCTGGGGGGCTTATTGGCTCAGTATGTGATTTACTTGGAGGACAGCATCCAGTTAGTGCTACGCAGGTCCAAGACAGACCAGTGTGGCAAGGGCGCTCGAGTACAGCTGTTTTCTCTGCCGGGTTCTCCAGTGTGCCCGTGGGGGTGGTAAGGAAGTTTTTAGAGGTTTGTCCAGTTTCAGCTGGGCCATTTTTGCTGCACGGGGATGGGTCTCCATTGTCTAAGTTTCAGTTTGTGTCCATTTTTCAGAAGTGTCTGAAGGCAGCGGGTTTAGATTACACACAGTATGCCTCACACGCCTTCCAGATTGGGGCGGCCATAGAGGTCGCGCGGTGTGGGTTGGACGAGGCAGCTGTTAAGCGGATTGGTAGATGGAACTCCAGGAGATTCTGTACCTACGTTCGCCCGCATTTGTTGGCAGAGTAAATGATGGCGGGGGGGGTGTCTTTGCAGGTACGTGTCTATGTGTGTTTCTCACGTGGGGTGAGTATATGTTGTTTGTCTTGTGGTTATCCCGTGGTGTTTGTTCTTTTCTTTCCGGTGGAGAACAGCTGCGCCTCGTCTGGATCATGGGCCACTCATATGTGTTTTGGGGGCCAGGCAAGCAGACGTTAGGCCTAATGGTAGGCAGCTGGGTATTACTAGGGGTGAGGTGTGTATTCGGTGTTTGGGTTTGCCGGGTATGATGTGGAGCAGGATCGTGCTGGAGGTGCATAGTTTTGCACGTCTGGACAGACCACCTGACGTTTTGGTACTCCATGTTGGTGGGAATGATCTGGTGGTTCGGTCCATTCGGGAGCTCATTATGGATATCAAGTTTGATTTCCTGCAGCTTCGCACGGCCTTTCCGGATATGCTAGTCTTGTGGTCTGACATTGTTGCCTGGACAACTTGGCGCATAGCAAGGTCAATGGACAGGCTCAACAAGGCCGGTATAAAAGTGAATAAGGTGGTGGGCCGCTTTGTTATTCTAAATGGGGGTCTGGTCATCCGCCATATGGAACTGGAGAGGGATACCGGGCTTTACCTCAATAGGGACCGTGTTCACCTGTCTGCAGTGGGTATTGATTTATGGTCCCTGGGGTTGCAGGATGGGATTCAGCATGCTTTCCGGGTGTGGAGGGGCTCTCAAGGGTGAGGGGTTACCCTTGATTGTGGTGGCAGTGGTTGGTCTTTGATGGTGGCAAGAAAACCTACGAGATGGAAGTGTGGGGAGCTCATCGGTGGTATGTGCCCCTCTGGTGTATTCCAGTTAACATGGTTTAGCTGGAATATGGTAATGGTTGCAATGCGGGTAGTAGGTTGTCTCTGAGTTGGTGTGTTACGGCTGGAGGCCTATCACGGTAAAAGGTTCCACAGTGTAGAAGTGGAACATAGTCTAATTTTGGGGTGCCATCAAAGACCAACAGGCTAAGTGACTGATAGTTTGGGTTTTTATTTTTTGTATGCGTTAAAGAATGTTATCTTTAATATTTTGTCAATAAAAGGCTGCTATGGCCATTTGTACTCCATTCCAGGTATGGTCCCTTTACTTGTAGGTAACATTAAGGGGTGGGGCGGAGTATATTTATAGTCTGGCAGACATAAGAAGGTTGGGGACATCTTATCTGCACTGGTCATGATAAATGGCACCAAAAAACCTGCTAATACATCCCATTGTGTCGCTCTCTTGCTGCAATCTACAGCTGCCTTATGCAGAGGTAAGTGAGATAGTTGAAGAGAAAAAAAAATCAGCATACAGGAGATACAAGGACACAGAAAGTGTAGCTGATAGAGAAATGTATAAAATGAGACCAGACACATTATCAGTGCTTCCAAAGCACAGAAAGAGGATCAAATGGCTAAATCTATTAAGAAAGAAGGGAAATTTGTTTTAGGTACATCAATGATTTAAAGGAGAAGTACTGCCAAAGCTCATTTGGCTGTACTTTTCCTGTGGATCACAGATCATTCTGTACTCATGTGACCCCTTTTCAGCAGACAGCGGGCTGAAGTCACAGAGCCAGTCCCATGACTGATGAACAGCAAACAGTGTACCTATCCACAAGAAGGGAAGCATGGTAGAAGCTGACAATTACAGGCCAGTGAGTTTAACATCAGCTGTAATTAAATAGAGTCACTTGTAAAGTAAAAAGTCAGTGATAACTTAAAAACACACAACTTGCTGGACCCAAAGCATCATGGCTTTACTGAGGGCAGATCATGTCAGGATAATCTGGTTGAATTTTTTTGACTTTATCACAAATGTTTTGAACTAGGATGGTGCTGTGGACAAAGGCTATCTTGATTTCAGCAAAGCATTTCATTCCATATAATGATCTCATAAAAAATTGTACAAGCTTGGACCTAACCCTTGGGTGATTTAGTGAATATGCAGTTGGCTAAAGGATAGATATCAGAGTTTGATTGTAAATGTGGTTCATTCAAAACAGAGACCAGCACTAGTTATGTAGCACAAGGTTCTTTACTAGGTCCTGGTCTATATACTCTCTTTGTAAGAAATATAACTAATGGGTTGGTGGGTAAGGAATGTCTTTTTGCTGATGTCACACATGTGTGCAATAGGATTGATTTTCCTGACTTTTCCATGGAACAAGATTTGGCATTGCTGGAAAGTTAAAAGGTTCCAGCAATGCTTGATTAAAGCAGTAGAAACTGCAGTTCAATTATTCTAAATGTAAAAGATTGCACCTAGGGAAAAAGAATCCCTTGGGAGAGTATAGTATTGGAGGTGCAGTGTTGGCAAGAACTACAAAGGAATTGGTTCTACTTATTTCAGAGGATTGCAAAATGAGCAAACAGTGTGGCCTAGCAATGGGAAAAGAGAATATAATTTTTGAGTGTATCACTAGAGGGGTCACCAGCAGGAGAAGGGAGGTTATGATTCTCCTATATAGATTATTTGTTAGACCTCACTTAGAATACAGTGTCCAGTTTTGGAGACCTCACTTACAAACAACAAAAATGGTGAAAGGTTTGGGAGGATTAAACATATCAGGAGAGACTTTGGGCACTTAATATGCACAGTCTTGAGGAAAAAAGGGAAAGAAGTGACATTACTGAAATGCTTAAATACATCAAGGGGGTGAATAAGGTTCAGGAGGTCAGTATTTTCAATATGAAGCTAAGGACAAGAACATGGGGACATGGCCTCAAACTAGCAGGAGAAAAGTTCAAACCTAATCTTAGAAAGTATTATTTTTCCTAAAAAGAGTTGTTGATGCTCGGATTAAACTTACAGCGGAGGTAGTGAATCTGTCAACAGTAAGTAGATTCAAACATGCTTAGGGAAAACATAGAAGACACACTTCTATGCTTCTGTCTTCTGGTGCCTCATGGTATCACTGGAATAGCAAAGACACAAGGCAGGTTAACAGGAATATATGGTAAGGTACTGACAGTGGTTCATTATAGCAGTTTGCCCAAGTATACATACAGACAGGCTATTCAACATGCAGGTCCTACCTTTACTTTTTTTCCTTCTACTTGCAAATTTAGTACATATCCCCCAAAGCGGTTTGAAACTAACCCACGTTTTCCTACATCGTTTTTTTTCACACTTAAAATTTCTTTTTTTTTTGCCAGAAGGAGAAAGGACCTCATTGAGCTGCCGTCATTTGTTTTTAATGATGTTTACATCAGCAGATGGGGTGACAGAAAAAATCACTTTTTAAACAGAATTTATTACCCACTGGCTGCTGCTTTAACTGTATCTCACGGACAGCCCTTAGTTTCCATGGTGATGCAGGGCCACTGCAAGCTATTGGTTGTTTAACCTCTTCCCTGGCAGAGGGATCATCAATTCATTGTATCTTATATATACAGTATGTAACAAGGCATGTGTCTTGTTTACATGCCTGTAAACCTTATATACCTGTTTTGGAGTGGATATTTAATGGGAAAATGTAATCATCTACTGTATATATTGCTCTCATTGAAATGTTTAATGTATAAGCCATATAGTTACACAAAAATAAAGACATTAACTTCATTGTCATTGGTATAATTAGTTTATGAAAACCTAACAGCACATTTTATACTTAAAGCGGTGGATTCTATGAGCCTTTGTTTAAGCATTATCCAGTTATATCTATTATTATTGTCACGGTTCTGGTTACCCTTATATTAACTTGTCCATTTGTACTCTGCAAGACACAGAAATTTCCACTAGTTGCTATATTTTATATATATATATATATATATATACATATATAGATAGATAGATAGCACTGCCCCCATAGGGGTTGCTGAGTATAGTCTTCTCCAGGCCTTCCTCTGATTATCCTGCAGCCAGACACTTGGGTATTTTCACACTATCACCCGCACAATCTTCTGCTCGTTATCCAATGACCAGTCTAGGGTATTTGGTTTTTTTGGTATTTATTGGTAGAACTTGGATAGGAGAAGGGATTAGTGGGATACTCCAACTTGAACTATGCACAGATAAGGACAACTCCCACTTGACCCCATTAAATTGAATTGAATAGCAGATTCCCTGTGTGGAAGAATAAGTCCTTTGCTTGCTTTGGCAGCAGACTCAATGCACCTCTCTTCTTCAGGACCCTCACCAGTATCCCCTTTGACACCCGTCCACTGACTTCACTAGCCAGAAGGGATGGCCCTCACAGAACAGGCCCCTAGAAGCACATCTGTACTCACAGTAGCCAGGAACATATCGTCCTAGATGCATCCCCCTTCTAGTCAGCTCTGCAGGACATCTGGGTTGCAGCTTCTGCAGTTCCAGTCCTCAGGTCGACTATGAGAGGCCGCATGGCAGCCTGTACAGAGTAGGGGCAGCAGCCCCCTCCCCCGGGACCCCGCTCTCCAGCTGAAGACCCCAAGCACATGTGCCCTAGGCATATATACAATCACCCAGCATGCCTTAAGGCACCTTCTTCTGCAAATGGCCAGGGCTGCAACTACTCCTATGCTCCCATTTGTCAGATTTCCTCCCACTGTCCAATATGACTTGTCCTAATGGACCGGTGTGAAACAGACAGACAGCATGAGCAGCATCTGAGCACACTGAGCAGACCCTATCAATGGATCACTACTCCCTGGTAGGCAGAGAGCATCTAAATTTAACAGCCCCCTGTTAGGCAGGGAAACCCAAAACTATACTCTCTCTAGCACCTACCTAAGAGGGTGCTACATTAATTTAGATTTAATTAATATAAGTATTATATCAGCAATGATGCAATGCAAACATGACTTATGTCATATTTTTCTTTGTTCATTTTCTTAGATTTTTTTTAAATTTGTTCCCTTTAGCCACGAGTCAGCCATTATATTAAGCATCCTGCTTTTTTTTTTTTATATGTAGCTGTTACTCACGTTGAACAAATTGGTGTTTAATATTATTATTATTATTTATCTATATTTCCAATTTTATCTTTATACTTATTTTTACATATATAATTATATAATTTACATACATAATTTGTTTGTCTTCATTTTATCATCGTTCATTGGGACATAAGAACTTTATTTCTTTTTTGTCATGTATAACATGTTTGACAATATGAAATCTGTATCCTTATGCCTGAATTAAAAAAAAAAAATTTTATTGATAGTTGGAAGTCTTTCTTGTGCACAAGGTGGGTTATTTACGAAAGGAAAATCCACTTTGCACTACAAGTGCAAACTACAAGTGCAAAGTGCACTTGAAATTGTACTGAAAAGTGCACTTGGAAGTGCAGTCACTGTAGATCCGAGGGGGACATGCAAGGAAAATAAAAAACAGTATTTTAGCTTGCACATGATCAGGCCCGGATTTACTCCCTTTGCCGCTCCAAGACCGGGTCCTTCAATGTCCCCCACACACACACACACACACACACACCACCATTCTCGTCCTTTATCCATGACTGCTACAATAGACCAATAGACACACGAGAACACTGAAAATAACTGGCTTAATTGTACAGACTGAAAATACTCTGTAATGCAGAAAATGCCTTTTAAAGATTATAGCAGTAAGAAACTCCCTACAAATTTTTAGTTCTAACTTTTCTTTTGGCAAACTCATTGATAATATCTTCGTAAGAAAAAGTATTTAAAATTTCTGTCTCAATGGCAAGTAAAGGCTGCGGATATACAACAGGAGGTGGACAGAGGCTGCAAACATACCACAGGAGGTGGACAGAGGCTGCGGACATACCACAGGAGGTGGACAGAGGCTGCAAACATACCACAGGAGGTGGACAGAGGCTGCAGACAAAGCACAGGAGGTGGACAGAGGCTGTGGACATACTACAGGAGGTGGACAGAGGCTGCGGACATACCACAGGAGGTGGACAGAGGCTGCGGACATACCACAGGAGGTGGACAGAGGCTGCGGACATGATAGTGTCCTCCTCACCCCCTCACAGTAGCTTCTCTGTCCACCATCATATTACTTCCCGCATCATCAGTGTGCTGTGTCCTCCTCCTGTGCCCCTTTAACCTCTCCACAGGTCAAGGCAGCCCTGACCTGTGGAGAGGCACAGGAGGAGGACACAGCACACTGATAATGTGGAGAAGTAATTTTATGGTGGACACTGGACAGAGCACATCAGAGACTCTATGTCCCGGCCTCCCCTGCATGCCACGGCTTAACCTCTGGGCTCCCAACAATGTCCTCCTCTCACTCTGATATCCCCCCACAGTACTCTCCTCCTCCTTACCCCTGCTCGGCTCCTCTGGACCTCTCTGCCTATGGCGAGTGCACTGCACGAGCCACCGACCACCATAACGTCCCGATCGTCTATTCGAAAATGGCGCCACCTGGACGAGCACGTATGAGCTTTCCCGAGCCCATGCTCAGTTGCGTGGTCGGCTCACGGCCATCTTTTTTATGGGCACCGGTGCCCATAACAGAGTTTAACGGGTAGCCTGAAAGGGGGGGCAGCCGCGAATGCCGAGAAGTCACCGCAGGAGCGGCCCTGCCCCTGCAGCACTGCCGCCCCGAGGCCTGGCCTCGGTGGCCTTGTGAGAAATCCAGCCCTGTACATGATTGGATGATAAAATCAACAGAGCTTCCCCTCATTTCAGATCTACCCCTCAGATTTACAGTGACTGTACTTCCAAGTGCACTTTCAGTGCAATTTCAAGTGCACTTTGCACTTGTAGTGCAAAGTGGATTTGCCTTTCATAAATAACCCCCAAGGTGTTCTGTGCAAAACAAAAGTTTGAGTTTGGTGGCAAGATTTTTTTTTTTTACACTCAATGTTTAGTAGTAATACAAACTTTATTAAAACATAGCTCACATTAAAGCACAACTCAAGGCAAAAATGTATTTTGCTTTTGGGTGGGGTGGAGAAGGGTTGCCAGGTTTTTCAGTGAGTGGAATAACTGTGGCAGTGGACTTTGGGAGCCATGAATGCTAGGCACATCTATAACCTGTTTCTGCCAATCTAAATGTAGCGCACCCCTGAAAGAGCCGCTGGCTCTAATTGTCCCTTTCCCCCAAATTCAGTGAGCAAATAGCCAGGCACATAGTATTTTTGTCCTCACTGGCTCAAATAAACAGTCGAGGGGTGTCTTTTATACTTTTATTGCTGGAATAAACTTGGATGGGTGCTAGGGAAACATGGGATACCCTGAAAGAACTGAATTTACAGAGGACACTTCCCTTCCCACTATTCTGGCATAGAGCTTCTGCAAAGTTCACTATTGGCTGGGAAAATACCTAGGACTTGCTTTTGTAGAACTGAGAACTGCACACAGTCAGTAGGGCACAGAACATAGGCCAGTACTCACAATGCCACAGGATCATCAGTTGCCTCCTTCTGATATCCACCAGGCACTCTTCATTGAGAGAGACACAGACTCATGATACCACTGAACAGCTGGACACTCTTTCCCCCCCAACTTCCACTGGGTATCCTCTAGTGAGCTCTCCAGACTGTAAGAAAAATCCCAGACTTAGGATATAGGCCCCTCAGGTTAGACTATAGCAGGGACCTTGGTGACATTCAAGTAGCTTCTCCAGCAGACTACCCCAAGGGGCAGAGCCCCTTGGCCAGGGGACTCCTCTGGCAGCAATGATCCAGGATCCACACACTCTGCTCCAGGACTCAGGAGCCACTCCAAGAGCCACCTGCTAGACATACTTCCCAGCAATTGGCTGGGTGCCCATAAATATTCCATTCTTCCTCCCACTGTGATTCTAGAATCATCTAGAAGGCAGGAGGAAGTAATTAGACCAACAGCCTTTGAATCATTGAGCAGACAAAACAATCAACCCTGCTCCACCAAATACAGAGGAGCTAAACTTAATTTGCCTTACATCCTTCACTAACTGGGAGGGAGCTATACTAAGCCAACATTTTGTTTTGTGTCCCTTTGGGAAATTTTTCTTTTGCTTACTCTTTCAAGACTCAAGAGAAGGTGAGAGTAGATCTTTAAAAAAAAGAACAGTAACAAAAATCCAATATTATACACTGTTCCAGTGACAACATTTGATATCTTCCCCTACTTTCAGTCTCAGTGATGATGTCCACCAGGACAGAGAAAAGGCAAATCTTCCTGGTGGGAAACATGAAAATAAAAACCTGGAAGGGATTCTAACCCTTTCCAAGTGTAGTCACTATGTATTTTATTGGGAATCTAAATTTACTTTTCCTAGGTAGTAATTTACCTGAGACAATTACTAGTTTCTCATTTGAATTCTCCCCAGTGTTTCAGAGTTGCTGCAGTACCCTACTGTTACCACTGGGTGTCACTGGCCCATTAGAGCTATAGTGTTATTAGATAAAAGCAAATCTTGAGCTATTGAGCATTCTATGGGGCACCGCCAGGGATGCCGCCCTCACCCGCCCTGGAAACCGCTGCTCTAAAGGTGTCACTGCAGCCCGGTCAAATATAATGGATAGGCAGCGCCCGCTGCATAGTTTGCCAAATACCAGAGAATCAAATAGGAGGAAGACCGCACAGGTGCACTAGCGCTGAATCACTCTGCTCCGCAGTGACATGCTGGTGCAGAGGCACCGAGTGCGAGTGGCACCCCCGGCGGAGTGCTGTGAGGTCTCCCTCCTATTCCTGCCCAGTGCCCAAACAGCCTATGTCTTTTCTGCATGAGGCATCTCCCAGAGAAGAGGAGCCTTCAAAGAAGGCCGTGGACTGGGGGGGGGGGTGCAGAGGAGGCCCTGGACTGGGGGAGAGAGCAGAGGAGGCCCTGGGCGGGGGGGATGCAGAGGAGGCCCTGCATATATATAAAAAACCGGGTTGTCCTTATCAAGACTGAAAGGAACCAGAGGACCAAATAAGTGACACAGCATACAATGTATAGGAAAATAGCAAATAATTTGAAATTTATTAATAGATAAAAATCATTATAAAACTCCTCAAATGGAAGATCATAATGGGGATACTGAAAACTTATTAAAGAAAATACAGTCAGCGCAAAAATACAACTGTCACAAGGTAAACAAGCTGCTGAACACTAAAGGCAAACATATAAAACCTCAAAAGACGTATGGAAAACAAAGCAGTGCAGCGCTAAACTTAAAAGTCCAAATAAAGTCCTTTTATAATTAGAAATCACATATAGATGGGAAAAGGATTCTCCCCTGGAATGATGTAGGTGCTCAAGAAAATTCCATGCAGTGCTACATATCCGTGAACCCACCACCGGCCAGCCAAACCGCTCACCTTAGCATATGGACCCCTGAACTAACAGATGGGTCAAGACAGCATTTACCACACTCAGTACCTTCCTACCCAAACAAATAAATCCCCATAGTAACTAAGGATTATGCATCATGACGCCCGGTCATGTGACACAGTACTTAGGAAGCAGGAAACTCCTATTAGTAAAATAATAAATTGTAAAAGTCGTCATGACATCAAATGACGCCGGGAAGGTCGATCATGTGACCCTACGTTCTTTTGTCAACTAGAGAAGCTAGATCACACCCAGAAGAAGAGCGCCACCCCTGGTAACCCAAGCCTCTCCCTCAGGCCGTCACTCAAGGGGCAGGACACTCTAAGTGTGCACTATGTTTTTCCATTTTTATTTCATGTGACATGATCTGCAATTTTGAGTGCCATCTTCATTACCGTGGGACCATCTGCTTAGACAAGTCTTCATCCTTATCCACTGAGTGTGGTAAATGCTGTCTTGACCCATCTGTTAGTTCAGGGGTCCATATGCTAAGGTGAGCGGTTTGGCTGGCCGGTGGTGGGTTCACGGATATGTAGCACTGCATGGAATTTTCTTGAGCACCTACATCATTCCAGAGGAGAATCCTTTTCCCATCTATATGTGATTTCTAATTATAAAAGGACTTTATTTGGACTTTTAAGTTTAGCGCTGCACTGCTTTGTTTTCGATACTGAAAACTTGACAAACAACCAGAAATACCAGCATCAAGTCATATCTGGGTGTGGCCACAAACAGCACAGGACAGGGACAAGACACACAACAATAAAATATAAATAAACAATCGTCCGGATGCCAAGAATCTATCTATGGATGAGCATGCCACGACAATGTCGTATAAAATTAAACACTATACACTATAATTATAAACTATGTGTGGATGATAAGGCATGGGCATCCATATAGGGGTCCCTGGAAGACTCAAGCCCACGGAATGAATAGGAAAGGAAAAAGGGAAGAGGGGAAGGAAGGGAAGGGGAAAAATACTGAGCCTCGAGAGTAGACTGACTGTGATAAAGGGGAACCCCGATAGGGTCAATATCTGCTGATGGTGCAAAAAAGGATAGGTGAAAAACAAAATTGTTGCACCAGAAAAAACGTTGCTACTGGAGTGTAGAGAAAAGTGTTAGAAATTATTCCTAATGGGTGGCCAAAGACAATGTCCTGTATGAAGATAACGGGGATAACACCCCTATCATGGCCAAAGGAATGAGATCGAAACCGGACCGTGATGCGACTGGTAATTGAGGGCTTTGAGCAGTTTATGAATACAATCACTTCCTGGTATACTCCTGCAATAAGGTGTAACCTTAATAATAGTCCTATGAACCGGTGTGTGATGTAGACACGTTAAAGATTGCAGGTATCTATTAGCAATGATCACCTCTATTTGGCACAGTGTCACAAGCAAGTTGGAGCATGATGATTGAACAGATGATACCCTCCTTTAGTTATGCGGTCTATATCAAATCTGCATCCATGGTACTACTTAATGTCTGTCTTCCATGGTGCTTGAAATTGCTGCGCATTGCACGGTGCAGAAGCTATTTTGTAAGTGCTTCTCCTCCAGGTATAGATGTTCTTCACGTTAGATGGCAACTATCGGGTTCCCCCAGCCTCTCATGCTCACCGTGGGTTTGCTTCTGGGACACGATGGAAGGGAGGCGTCAGATGACACTGGTGACTTCAATGCGTTTCGCAATACAAATCACGTTGCTTCGTCTGGATGGGGGGTGCAGTGAAGGTCCTGGGCTAAGAGGGGGCGTGGAAAAGGCCCTAGACTGGGAAAGGGGTTCAGAGGAGGCCCTGGACTTGAGGGTGCAGTGGAGGCCCTGGACTGATGGGGGGTTGCAGAGGAGGCCCTGGGCTGGGGGTGCATAAGAGGCCCTGACCTGGGGGGGTCGCAAAGGAGACCTTGGATATGGAGGGTTGCAGAGGAGGTCCTGGGCTTTGGGGGTGGTGCAGAAGAGGCCCTGGACTGGGGGGGTGCAGAGGAGGCCCTGGGCTGGGGGGTGCAGAGAAGGTGCTGGAAATTGTGGGGGGGTGCAGAGAAGGCCCTGGACTAGAAAAGGGTTGGTGTGGGAAAGACCCTGGATAAGGAAACGGGGAGTGCAGACAAGGCTTTAAACTAGATAGGGAGTACACAGGAGGTCCTGGACTAGGGGATGCAGGGGAGGCCCTGGGCTAGCAGAGGAGTGCAGAGGAGGCCTTGGACTAGGGAATGCAGAGGAGGCCCTGGACTCGGAGGGGAGTACACAGGAGGCCCTGGACTAGGGGGTGCAGAAGAGGCCTTGAACTGGGGGATGCAGAGGAGGACCTGGACTAGCAGGGGAGTACACTGGAGGCCCTGGACTTGAAAAGTGAGGTTGATTTGGTAAAGGACCTGGATTCAGAGAGCAGGGTGTAGAGGAGGCTCTGAACTTGGGGTGGGCTGTAGAGGAGGCCTTGGACTAGCAGCGGAGGGCTAGGAGGCCCTGGACTGGGAGGGGGGTGCAGAGGAGCCCTGGACTGGGAGGGGATGGAGAGAAAGCCCTGGGCTATGAAAGGGTTGATGTGGCAGGGATCCTGGATTAGGAGAGGGGGAGTGCAGATGAGGCCCTGGACTAGGAGGGGAGTGCAAAGGAGGCCCTGGACTAGGGTGTGCAGAGAAGGCCCTGGACGTGAAAACTGTGTTAAATTGGTAAAGGACCTGGATTCGGAGAGCAGTGTGCAGAAGAGGCTCTGAACTTGGGGTGGGCTGTAGAGGAGGCCATGGACTAGGGGCGGAGTGCAGAGGAGGCCTTGGACTAGGGGGTGGGTGCAGAGAAGGCCATTGACTAGGAAATGGTGGTTGATGTGGCAAAGGCCCCTGGATAGGGGGGTACAAGGAAGATACTGGACTAGGTGAGGGGGACATTTATCAATTGTTACAAGTAATGCCAAACAGGAGCAGAGAGACAGATTGTTTTGCATTACTGTGACCCATTTTCAGATGACAGCGGGCTTAAGCCCGCTCATGGCTGATGTCACAGAGTTGGTCCAGATGGGGGAAATAACATAACCATATGGTTGGAATCCGCCCACATGCCTGGACTGGCACCCAGCTCAGCCTCTCAGCGAGCCGCTGAGAGCCTTAGCCGGTCGCTCCAGCCCCCTCCGCTGCCCAGTGTTTCAGTGAGCACTGGGGGGTGGCAGAGCAGAGAGCCAGAGGCTGACACTCGAACATGGGCTGTTCGCAAGTTTGCCGAACAGTGAACAATTTGGGGTGATCGCGGCAAATTTGAATGCCGCGGAACACCCTTTAAAAGTCTATGGGAATTTTTTTTTTTTAATTTTGGCGCGGGGTTCCCCTTAAAATCCACACCAGACCTGAAGGATCTGGTATAGATTTTGAGGGGGACCCTACGCCATTTTTTTTTTAAATTTTGGCCAGGGTTCCCCTTAATATCCATACCAGACCTGAAGGGCCTGGTATGGAATTTAGGGGGACCCCCACGTCATTTTTTAAAAAAAATTTGGCCGGGGTTCCCCTTAATATCCATACCAGACCTGAAGGGCCTGGTATGGAATTTAGGGGGACCCCCCACGTCATTTTTTTTTTTTTTTAATTTTGGTTCGGGGTTCCATGCCGTTTTTAGCAATGAACTTCTATGTGTATTGTCGGACCGGTAATGCATTAATAGCCGCGAGTAGTTTTAAATTACTTTTTTTCCTTTGAAATGTCATTTTGCTGTCAGACTGTTCTAAACACGGGAAACATGCGTCCCTTTACAGGCATACTATAGACCCCCCTAGGTACGAAATTTAAAGGGATATTACACTTTTATTATTTCACTTTAAGCATTATTAAAAATCACTGCTCCCGAAAAAACGGCCGTTTTTAAAACTTTTTTTGCATGGATCCATGTCCCCTGGGGCAGGACCCAGGTCCCCAAACACTTTTTATGACAATAACTTGCATATAAGCCTTTAAAATTAGCACTTTTGATTATTTATGTTTGTGTCCCATAGACTTTAACGGTGTTCGCGTGTTCGAACAAATTTTTTGCCTGTTCGCATGTTCTGGTGAGAACCGAACAGGGGGGTGTTCGGCTCATCCCTAACAGCCACTAGCTCTCTGTTTAGGGAGCACTGAGAACTGAGTGATCGGCAGTCTTAGAGCCGGCGGGGGACAGATGCAGCATCTACCTAGGTAAGTATGATTCATAAATAAAATCCCCATACTTCTCTTAATTACTTGACATCTCCTGTTTCCTGCTATCTGACCCAATATCTTATCAAAATCAAAATCTTACAATTAGGCCTCATTCACATGAAGCATATGCCCAGTGTGTTGGCTATGTACCGAGTGGGGAAACTTGGTGTTCTGTGCATCCCTGTGCAGGCAGTCCAGTCAAAGTCAATTGGGACGCAGCAGCTGCATGGACATAGTTGAATGTCAAAATGTGACCTGCAGACAGGAAGGGATGCATGTATCCAAACGCATAGTGTCTGCATTTGGATCTGTGCATCCACTTCTATAGGTGAAGCTCTCTGGTGGATGCAGATGCAGCAAAAAGTGGCTCAGCATACAGGACCTGTCTCAGTGCCTGAATGAGCCGTTAGGGGAGTTTATCAAAACTTATCAAAACTAGAGCAGACAGAATTTTGAGCAGCTGTGCATGGCAACCAATCAGCTCATAGCTTTAATTTTTGATTTTGACTGCACCAGTTTTGATGAATTCCCCTCACTGTGTTTTACATTCCTTACTCATGACTACAGCATTCCAAGTACAGCACATTCTTTGTTAAAGTGGTTGTAAAGGCACAAGGTTTTTAATCTTCATGCATTCTGTGCATGAAGGTAAAAAAACCTTCTTTGTGTAGCAGCCCCCCAGCCCCACCTAATACTTACCTAAGCCCCCTCTCAATACAGCGATGTCCACAAGAGCCTTGGTTGAACAGGGACTCACACTCCTGATTGGCTTTTGTCAGCAGCCGTTGGATCACACTGCTGTCAATCAAAGCCAGTGAGCCAATCAGAAGATGTAGGGGCGGAGTTGAGCCATGGCTCTGTGTGTGAATGCACACACAGAGCCGCAGCTCAAAAGTGCACCTGCTTGGGTGCCCCATAACAAGCTGCTTGCTGTGGGGGCACCCAGAAAGAGGGAGGGGCCAGGGGTGCCGGCGAGGGACCCAAGAAGTGGAGGATCCAAGCTGCTCTGTGAAAAAAAACACTGCAGACAGCAGGTAAGTATAACATGTTTATTTTTTAGAAAAACAAAACAAAAAACAAGACTTTAATATCACTTTAACCCCTTCCCAACCAGCTGACGCAGTTATACTGCGGCAGGTTGGCTCCCCTGCACGAGCTGTCGTAGCTGTACATCAGCTCTTTAAGACACTGTAGTAGGCGCGCGCACGCCACCGGAGGCACAAGCGCATGCCGGCAGCATGTCCCCGGAGCCGATGCACATGCCCGGCAGGCGCGATGGCCGCCGCGCATCCCATACTCGCTCGTGACAGAGCGAGAGTCCTGATCAGTGTGTGTAAACACACAAATCCCGGTTCTGTCAGGGGAGAGGAGACAAATCGTGTGTTCCTACCAAGTAGTAACAACGATCTGTCTCCTCCTCTAGTCAGCCACATTCCCCCCACAGTTAGAACACACATAGGGAACACATTTAACCCCTTGATCGCCCCCTAGTGTTAACCCGTCCCCTGCCAGTGACATTTATACAGTAATCCGTGGCTATTTATAGCACTGATCGCTGTATAAATGTCAATGGTCCCAAAAAAGTGACAAAAGTGTCTGATTTGTCTGCCGCAATGTCTCAGTCCTGATAAAAATTGCAGATCGCCACCATTGCTAGTAAAAAAAAATAATAATAAAAATGCCATAAAAACTATACCCTGTATTGTAGACGTTATAACTTTTGCACAAACCAATCAATATACGCTTATTCCGATTTTTTTTACCAAAAATATGCAGAAGAATACATATTGACCTAAACTGATGAATAAATTTGTTTTTAAAAAAAAAATTTGGGGGATATTTATTATAGCAAAAAGTACAAAATATTGTGTTGTTTTCAAAATTGTCGCTCTTTGTTTATAGCGCAAAAAATAAAAACCACAGAGGTGATCAAATACCACCAAAAGAAAGCTCTATTTGTGGGGAAAAAGGGATGTCAATCTTGTTTGGGTGCAACGTTGCAAGACCGTGCAATTATCAGTTAAAGCATCGCAGTGCTGTCTCGCAAAAATTAGCCTGGTAATTAAGGGGGGAAAATCTTCTGGGGCTGAAGTGGTTAAGGTTAGCTGTGTGTAGTAAAGGATATGTTTTATTTCAAAATGAGTGTACTGAGGTTTGTACTGTCTGTTACATACTTGCTTGTAGCACAATCATTAAAACATATGGCCCTTTAAGTCCCTCCCACTGTTGATGCAATCTGACCACACCCACAGTTTTGGTGTGGCGCCGCTTTAAAGCCACTCACCATTTTACTTTGGGGGGTGTGCAAAAAAATGACCAGCCCCGAGGGCTAGATGTGCTAGCTACACCACTGATGCTGAGGGAGGCTATAAAAGCTTGGGGAGTGGCCTGTTCTGGCCAGCGAACCGAACAGAGGGTCATTCGGCCCATCTCTAGTCAGTAGATTTGTTTTCTGTATACCTGATTTACTCCCAGTCCTGACCCTCCTCCAATTTGAGTGCTGCTGTACAGAGGATTACAAGAGGCTAGTACACAGTCAAATTTTGTTACTTATACTGTTTGCAGGTAAATATATATTTATGATTTATTAATGGATTCAGGGCTGCATTAAGTTGTGTACATGATAGCTGACTTGAGTTCAGCTTTAGAATGAGGTGCATAAGTTCGTATTACAGAACAGTTCCTCTTGGTCAAACTTTAAAAAATTAATTAGAGCCCAACTACAGCCAAAAAAAAGTTTTAGCTGGATAGGAGTTTTAATTAATTTTAAAACCCATAGAAAGTAAGGGCATATAGAGGAGAGCTTCCTGGTTAATTAAGGAAATAACAGATACCTTGTGGAAATAATTTTACTTTTAAACACTTAAAATTGCTGAAAGGTTCACTTTAAGTCCTGCAGAGATTGGTTGTCATTCTAGCAGAGCTTGCTGTTTAAAGCAGAACTTTACCCATAGCAACTTGATAAAAAATAATGTTCTTCGGCAAGGAACATACATTTCACATGAATAATTATGCTACCAAAGTTAGTGTGTGCTGTAAATTGCCTCCAGCATTGCTCCTGTTTCTTCAAGCTGGAGGCTGCCATTTTGCTGAAGCCCAGAGCCTCTGAGTAGCATTAAATCTTTAGGCTGTCAGATTAGCCTAGAGAGTAACTGAACAGGGTGAGACAGTATATTACTGGATTATAAACAGTATAGGGCATTTTTGTTTACAGTTTACATAGCTATACCTGCAAAATGGGCCAGCTGACTTAGTTTGGGGAATTGCTCCACAAAAAATTACAATGGGATTGACTCTTCAGCGAGACTATCATGTTGTCAAGGTAGCGACTAAGCCTATGTGGACCCTGTATTGGATGTCCACAGAAAAGGCAGTAGCCATACCCAAGGAGTGTATGCCAGTACCCTTCTTTCGGTAGCACAATGGAATTATTTAGAGCCAGATCTGAAGAGTAGAAACCACGCTGGATTACCCAGGAAAAGGTAAGCGCTGGGAGCAGGATCAGGAACCATCTGGAAGGAATAAGACCTTTAAACTAGGCAATGGGGGGCAGGTCCAGAGGTAGAGATAGTCAGCGAGGACCAGGGGTAGTATTGGGGGCATTATTGGTAGGTTGACTAAACCACCTAAACTCGAGGCAAGTACAGTAACAAGTCCTACTTGTACCTCAGAACACTCAATAAGGGGATAGTATGCCACCGGTCTAAACTACTTGGCAATGTCAGGAGTCTAGCGGACAAGATGGGAGAATTACTGCTGCTATTCTACAAGGAGGATTTAGATTTTGTAGGAATTTCAGAGACCTGGTTCAACAGCTCTCATGATTGGCTGGCAACCATTCAAGGGTATTCCCTATATCGCAGCGATAGAGAGGGTAAAAAAGGGGGAGGGGTATGCCTGTATATCAAAATTGATGTACAGGCGAATGTGAGAGACAACATCACCAAGGGAACAAGGGAGGAGGTGGAGTCCCTATGGTTAGAGCTACAAAGGGAGGAAACTAAGGGGAAAGTAATACTGGGAGTATGCTATAGCCCCCCTAACCAGATAGAGAAGCCAGAGGCAGACCTCCTATCACAATTTGGATCAGCGGCAAGGATGGGAATCCTTGCCGCTAATCCAAATTATTATAATGGGGGATTTTATTTATCCTAAATGTCTTGCAGGATAATTTCATGGATCAGATGGTAAATGCACCAACTAGAAACAAAGCGTTACTAGACCTACTGATTACCAATACAGACCTGATCACGGATGTGGAAATACGGGGCAATTTAGGAAACAGCAATCACAGGTCAAGTAGTTTCAGAATAAATCTCACAAATACTAAACATAAAGGGGAATACAAAGACACTGAATTTCAAAAGAGCCAACTTCCCTAAACTATGATCCTTGCTAGAAGGTACTAAATGGGATAAAATCTGAGGAACAAAGAACAGGGAGGAAAAATGGGTATGCTTTAAGAGCATATTAAAATAAGGGTATTAGCCAGTGTATCCCAATGGGAAATAAAAGTCCTGGGTGGCTTAACTCCAACGAAAAAATGCATATAAAAGCAAAGGAGAAGGCCTTCAAAAAAATACAAGGCTGAGGGATCATCATCATCAGCTTTCCAACTTTACAAAGAATCAACAAGAAATGTAAGGGTGCAATCATGTCAGCTAAGATAGAACACGAAAGGCACATAGTGGAGGAGAGTAAAAAAAACCTCAAGAAATCCTTTAAGTATATAAATAGTAAGAAAGGGAGCCCAGATCATATTGGTCCAATAAAGAATGATGATGGGAATCTGGTTACTAAGGATGGAGAGATGGCGAAGGTATTGAATTTATTCTTCTCCTCAGTCTTCACGAGGGAATCAGGGGGCTTCTGTAACCAAAACTGCAATGTTTATCCTCATGACACGTCACAGGAAGCACCCTCATGGCTAACAGAGGATAGAATTAGAAATAGACTTGAAAAAAACGTAACATTAATAAGTCACCGGAACCAGATGGCTTGCACCCGAGGGTCCTTAAAGAACTCTGTCAAGTAATTGCCAGACCATTGTCCCTAATTATTACGAACAGTCTACTGACTGGAATGGTACCAGTGGGAATTACAGACTGGTTAGCCTAACATCAATAGTATGCAAGCTCTTGGGGGGGTTGATAAGGGACTATATACAAGATTTTAGTAGTGAAAACAGTATCATTAGCAGTAATCAGCACGGATTCATGAAGAATAAATTCAATACCTCTGGGGGAATCTAGGATGGAGAAGGACCTGCGGTCCTAGTAGATGATAGGCTCAGCGGTGGCATACAATGCCAAGCTGCTGCAAGCAAAGCAAACTGAATATTGGCATGCATTAACCAATTAAGGACCAGGCTTATTTTTCAAACTTGTTGTTTACAAGTTAAAATCATTTTTTTTGCTAGAAAATTACTTATAACCCCCAAACATTATATATTTTTTTCTAACACCCTAAAAAATAAAATTGCGGTCATTGCAATACCTTTTGTCACACCGTATTTGTGCAGCGGTCTTACAAGCACCCTTTTTTTGGGAAAAAAATAATTTTTTTGAATAAAATAAGACAACTGTAAAGTTAGCCAAACTTTTTTTTAATATTGTGAAAGATGATGTTACACCGAGTAAATTGATACCCAACATGTCAATGCTTCAAAGTTGCGCCTGCTCGTGGAATGGCGACAAACTTTTACCCTTAAAAATCTCCATATGCAACGTTTAAAAAATTCTACAGGTTGCATGTTTTGAGGGGAGGTCTAGGGCTAGAATTATTGCTCTCGCTCCATTGATCGCGGTGATACCTCGCATGTGTGGTTTGAACACTGTTTTCATATTTGGGCGCTACTCACGTATGTATTCGCTTCTGCACGCAAGCTTTTTTATTTTTACACTATTCTTGTTAAAAAAAAAAAAGGTGTCACTTTTATTCCTATTACAAGGAATGTAAACATCCCTTGTAATAGAAAAAAAAAACATGACAGGACCTCTTAAATATGAGATCTGGGGTCAAAAAGACCTCAGATCTCATATTTACACTAAAATGCAATAAAAAAAAAATGTAGCTTTAAGATCTATCGGCGAAAGTGACATTTAAAGCAATGGTATGGAGGCCATCTTCCCCTCACTTAGCTCCATACCACAGAGGGGAGAGCACGCGATCCCTTTTACCGCTGCCGGCGGCTCTGGTAAGCGGCGGAGGGCACCGGAGCACAGCGGGGGGGCCGCTCCCGCCGCCGATAAAAATGATCTTGCGGCGAATCTGCCGCAGAGACCACTATTATCTGAAAGCGGACTGCCCGCTGAAGAAGAGGATAACGGGGTTATGGCAGCTAGCTGCTGCCATAACACCGATTTTCCTCTTCAAGGTGCCGACTTTTAATGACAGCTGGCGGTCTGTAAGTGGTTAAAAAAGGAATTAACTCCAAAGATAAAACGATAATCTACAAGACTCTGGTCCGGCCGCACTTGGAGTATGCTGTCCAGTTTTGGGCACCAGTCCTCAGGAAGAATGTACTGGAAATGGAGAAAGTCCATAGAAGGGCAACAAAGCTAATAAAGGGACTGGAGGACCCTAGTTATGAAGTTATGAAGAAAGGTTACAAGCACTAAACTTTTTCTCTCTGGAGAGGAGATGCTTGAGAGGGGATATGATTTCAATTTACAAATACCGTACTGGTGACCCCACAATAGGGATAAAACTTTTCAGCGAAAGGGAATTTAAAAAGACACGCGGCCATTCACTAAAATTAGAAGAGAAGCGTTTTAACCTTAAACTGTGTAGAGGGTTCTTTACTGTAAGAGTGGTAAGGATGTGGAATTCTCTTCCACAGGCAGTGGTTTCTGCAGGGAGCAGCGATAATTTCAAAAAACTATTAGATAGGCTCCTGAAAGACCACAACATACAGGGATATACAATGTAATACTGACATAAAAGCACACACACAGGTTGGACTTAATGGACTTTTTTCAACCTCACCTACTATGTAACTTTGTAACTATGTAACTTGCATAAGAACTCACCAAAATACAAGTATGGTTCCACATTAGAACAGGTGACTCACATCCCTCAGGGTTTATATTTTAAGATCTGGATCTACCTGAATGCTGACCCCAGGTCATGACCCCATGTTCACGCTGCTCTGAGCACTATGGACCACACAGAAAACAAGTCAGGAAGAAACCAAAAAGTAGGCCTGGAGCAGATGAATGACCTGCTGGTAACAGTGGGGTGGAGTAGGTCATCAAGATCCATGGCAGAGTTCAGATCAGGCAGCAGACATGTTTTACCAGGATACAAGCTAGATTTCAGGACAGGCAGTCGACACGGATAACCAGGATACAAGCCAGATGTTAGGGAAGACAGCAGAAACACATAACCATTATGCCTTGGGAAGCTGGCACCCAAATTTCATGAAGAATTCATATTTGTTGCAACAATATCTAATAATTTGTGCAGTATAGGAATATTTGGATTAAAGTTGGACTCCTTTCAAACATCTAAATCAAAAAACACATATACTTTCTGCTTTCACTTGGTGGGTATGCAGCTTCATTATCCTTTAATTCTTGTTCATGTTCTAGTTTAAACTGGTACCATGACCGCTGCCCCATTCTCTTTCAGCATCCTAATTGAGCTATCCATGAATGCTGGGACTAGAGTTGTGCCTCCGTACACTGTGAAAAGTACGGAGGCACAACTGGAGTTGGGCTTTAAGGGCAGTACATTACTACTGGAATAGTGGTTTGATGCGTCTCACTCACCAAATATTCAACTTCCTGATAATTAAGTTGGAGAGTTTTTGCTGCAACTACAAGCACATACACCACTGTAAATCAGGAGGTTTAACTGAGACAACCTCGCTAGGAATATAAGCAACGTGACATGTGGAAGTCAGAGCAGGGTTATTTGTATGAATAAAATTATAGGCTTCTATTGTGAGACCTGATGGTTAGATATAATGCAAGCTGCTCTAAATGATTATTTATTATGACTGACAAGCTATTTTCCTTTCAATGCAGTTTGGATAGCAAAGCTAGCAGCACACAGGGAGTTTTGCAGAATGGATTGGCCAATGAGGGTTCCGTGACTAGACAGAGTGAGAGGACCATCATAATTATGAGCTGTGCTGACCGCAATAATTAGGAGAGCTCTGTCACATTGAAGACCGCCATCAATTCCAAAATACACAAAAAGCTGTATGACTCAAAAACCATATTGGTGAATAGAAAGTAACCTTTTGTGCAAATGTAATTGTTAACTCTGTTTAATATTCTATTTTTTCCCAAAAAGGTTCTTCAGATAAAAGACAAACATGAACCCCTGTGCTGGACCCCTAAAGGTATAAAAATGGAAAGGGGTTCCTTAATCTTTCAGTATTTTCACAATTTACTAAAAAAAACACGATTAATGGACTGTTCTTGAGACTGATCTGCTATGAATGTTTACCAGTCCTCAGCATAAAAACAAAAACTTTCACCTCAATTGACCAGAATCATCAATTGCTCTGGTCATTGACTGGGGGGGGGGGGGGGGGTAGGTCTTCCTGAGCAGAGCTGGCAAGTGAAATCAGAGCACCTTTCATTAGAATCAAGGAGAGTGAATTCACCCAATGTAATGGTGCTTGTGCGTTGTTGACATCTCCATTTTCAACTGCACAGAGTGGTTTAAACAAAGCTGAAAATATTCTTGCTCAATAATTAGTATTCTGACATCCAAAGTGCTCATTATCATCCCCTTGGGTGGTGCTAAAAACACCAATTCTTGTCTCTGCATGATATTTGCTCACTAGTTTGGTGGACAGATTAAGTATGTTTATAGTCACCTTTAAGCTGGCCATTTGCTAGTAGAATTTCATTTAAAAATTTTAAGAAAC
Organism: Aquarana catesbeiana; assembly: GCF_042186555.1. NCBI lineage: Eukaryota > Metazoa > Chordata > Amphibia > Anura > Ranidae > Aquarana > Aquarana catesbeiana. Next base: position 123,361,819 of record NC_133327.1, read on the forward strand.
TTTGTTCAATTTTCTATTGGCATTGGGGTTAAATCTGTATTAATTTTGACTAAAGTGATTAGAACGTTTAAAGGATCAGGATGAATTTTTTTTCTTAAATGAATTAATTTCTAGACATGTGCACACTGAAATATTTTGTTTTGGAATTTCGTTTTCGTCCGAAAAATAAATTTATTTAGTTACTCCCGAAATTCGTTTTTATGTATTTCGTTTTTCATTAAAAATTGCATTCGTCCAAAAATCCAAATTAAGGTTGAATCTGTCATTGAAGGCTTATGGTGTCTGTCGAATGTTTCGCTGCTTTGTCGAATCTTCGTTGTTCATGTTGAATGTATATAGTTCAAACAGAAAATGTACTGGTGATAGTGATCACTAGACATGTGCACACCGAAATATTTCGTTTCGGAATTTCGTTTTCGTCTGAAAAATAAATTTATTTAGTTACTCCCGAAATTTGTTTTTATTTATTTTGTTTTTTGTTAAAAATTGCATTCATCCGAAAATCCAAATTAAGGTTGAATCTGTCATTGAAGGCTTATGGTGTCTGTCGAATGTTCAAAGAAGATTCGACGGAGCAGCTAAACTGTACAACGCCGTATAGTTTACCTGCTCCGTCGAATCTTCTTAGAACTTTCAACAGACACCATAAGCCAAAGTACGTGTGTACTTAGTTCTAGCTATTTTACTGCTCCTCCTTTTTGGTTACAATCAGCCAATAACATTCATCATCATCATTATTTTTATTTATCTTTTCTCCTCTACGTCAAATCTTTTCTCCCCTACGTCGAATCTTTTCTCCCCTACGTCGAATCTTTTCTCTCTATGTTGAATCTTTTCTCTCTATGTAGAATAATCTTGGACTAATAGAGTTAAGGTTAGGCACATTCGACCACAGGTTTGATGGACACAGATTGTTATTGTCATCATCATGTCGAATCTCCTATCTATATCGAACTGTTGTAGCAACAAAAATGAAAATAAAGCATTTGTTTATGTCGGATCTTTTGTTTTTCAGATTCTGCACTTTCATTATCGCTTGTTAAAACGATAACGAAAATACCTGAAATTCGGACGAAAATGCATTCGGACGAAAACTAATGCACATGTCTAGTGATCACTGATCAGACAGGTAAAAAGATAGGGTATATAAAATCTATATAGAATCTCAATCTATAATATAGAATCTATAATAATAAACACCCCCCCACAGCAGCCTCTGAGGCTATCACAACACTAGCAACACTAGTATCACTATCAAGTTCACAACACTAACACAATAGCAGCAGATTATTATGAAAAAGTTAAGTTGAACTGTAGCTTGCTTCACTATTGTTCTGCTGCTGTGCTTATGCTTAATTGCTAAATCATTCAGGTTCTCTGACAAACGGACCAGCTAAAGCCCCATATACACTATCAGATTTTCTGCTGAGTTTTTCCTTCAGATTTACCAAAACCATGTAGTGCAAGGGCCTGCCTGATTGCATACACATTGAAACTCCTAAGGTTTGACCTCATATTATATGGTTTTGGTAAATCTGAAGGAAAAACAGCATAAAATCTGATAGTGTGTATGGGGCTTAAGATTGACTGTCTTCTGAAATGATTCAGTGTGTGTCTCTCTCTGCTAGCAAATCGTAAGTGAAAGTAAGTTGGCTGTATGTGTGTACTTAGTTCTAGCTGTTTTACTGCCCCTCTTTGGTTACAATCAGCCAATAACATTCATCATTATCATTATTTTTATTTTACTTCCCCCACCTAATTCCAGCAGCAAACTTTTCTCTCTATGTTGAATCTTTTCTCTCTATGTCAAATCTTTTCTCTCTATGTAGAATAATCTTGGACTAATAGAGCTAAGGTTAAGCACATTCGACCACAGATTCGATAGACACAGATTGTTATTGTCATCATCATGTCGAATCTCCTATCTATATTGAACTGTTGTCACAACAAAAACGAAAATAAAGCATTTGTTTATCTCGGATGTTTTGTTTTTCGGATTCTGCACTTTCCTTATCATTTGTTAAAACGATAACGAAAATACCTGAAATTTGGACGAAAATGCATACAGTATTGAATGTAATGAGAATTTTGTACAAAATGAAGCTTGTTTGAAAATCTATTAGTGCATGACCATCTTTATAGATATTTTTAAAATATTGCATTTGTGTATTTATTTCCAAAGCAATCTTTGTGTCGCTAGCATTAACATTTTGTGTAAATGTGGAGTGCATGTTGTGTCTACATATTGTAATCTGTGTATTCTTGCTGGAAGATCTGCATTTCCATGAACTGCAGTGGCTTTCTTACTGTACATTTATTTCATTTAGTGTAGTTCTTGCACTATAACCATGCTGAGTGGTGATTTATAATACCACATTGTATGCCATTGACTGGAACGTGACCCTATTTCAATGAAATTTCATATATGCTAAAGCTTTTTAGAGCTAAACCTGCACTTTTTATCACATGCACCTTGTTGGCTCAGGAAGGGGGCCAAACTAGAGCCCTTTTTTACCAAGCAAATAGCATGTATTGGCATCTTGTATGTTGTATTATATGGTATTGCATTGTAACATTACTTTATGCATAATTCTATCAAGACATATTTACTTTAAATTTTATAGGGGGGGGGGTAGCTTTGGTAGGAGGGATGAAATCTGTTAGATTTTTATAGTGTAAACATATATAGTAGGGATGTTCTAAGATGGATACTTTAGAGCTGACTCTTAACTTAGAGTCAAGCTATTCACTCCCATTACAAGCAACAATTCTGTTGTTATAAAAATTCTTAAAGTTAAGTTCACTTCTACAGGAAAAAAAAACTGTAAAAACACCCCCACTCTTCTACCTCTTCTCCATGCAGTGCTCCTGAGAAGGCAGATAGGTCTGTCCCCACATTTCTGCATGTTTTGATTTTGGTACCATGGTGTTAGTGTGAAGGTAAGTATTCAAAATAAGTTAGAGACCAGTCATGGATGGTCACACTTTATTTTATATTTGTTTTCTGGGTGGAATATCCTGTTGAAATGTTCTGCCTCAAGGCCTTCAGCGCCAACAAGTAACATTAAGCACCTGTTTACCAAAAGACAGCCTGTCTGTTTTTTATTGCTAATTAAATGACCACAGGGAAGATTCGCCCTCGTTATTTGTCCAGGTCACTAATGTTCCTAGGATGGAAAGTGAGAGAATTCCAAAAGTTTACAGCTGTTACTGGAACAGGAGGTACAGTAATTGATAATCTTTCTGTTCTAGTGACGGCTGTCTTTTCCTTTGCTTTGGAAAGACTTCCTCTCACTTCAGTCCACAAAAATTTTACTTTAACAGACGTATTTATTTATAAATAAATAAAAAAATCTTACCCAACACTGTTCATATTTATGGGTGGATCTTGCAATTATGGGATATTGTTAGTGGTAAATTCATAAATATGGGAATTTATATGGGAATTTAGTGGTAAATTCAGCTATACCCCATATTTGACCTTAAAGGCTGCAAGGTATGGTCCTCTGTCCAGCAACAACATACCACAGCTACCAACGCTGATGTCTTTTTATTACCTTTAAGTTCTCTGAAACCTTTCACAACCAACTTATAGCTTAACAACTGAACATCTGTAGAACTGCCCTGCACTGGGCTTCTGTATGAAGGCAGGACTTTTATGTATATTTTTGGCTCTGCAACAGAAGTTTGAGCTTCCAAAGCATGATTTCTTTAAATATCTATGCCTCGGGCACATACTAAATTCACTACCTTTTAATCCCTTGTGAATGTTAGGCCTTCTACAATACTAATTGTAAATCTATCAAAGGTGTGTCCTTCTTTATCACATATTGAATAACTCGTGGATAACTACTAAAACCTGATCCGTGTTAAAATGGAAATAAGGCCTTTCCCAAACCTTTCTTCCTTCTCAGTGGAGTAGAGCCACATATCTTTTGTTAACAAACATGAGCTGCACGTCCCATTGGGAATCTTACCTTTTTTTTTTTTCAAAAGATTTTATTGAAATTTTGCAGGTTAACAAGTGAAGTTTGACATACATCGTAGAGAATCAAATATCAGATGGTCAATATTTACATAAAGATAAATACAATAGGTACAAGAACAGATAAAAGAAAGTGCGATCAGTCATGGAGCCCGACAGAATAATCAAAGCAAGTATCCCCACCTGCAACTAGGGGTGTAGGCTCAGAAAGGTCGGATGTGTTTTGCGGAGCAGGGCCATACCATGTTATGAACAATCCCGTTTCCGTTCACCCCTGACGGGATCTTCGCTGTGAACGAGAAGGGAATGCAGGACATCTCCTCATACTTCTTAGGGAGTATGAGGAGATGGAGGGGGCAAGGTCGGGTGTGTTTGTGAGTGTCTATAATGAGTCCAACAAGCCCAGGTGGCCTGAAATTTGGTAGGAGTATCAGGGGCTTGGGAAATGAGTTGCTCCATATCCGCTATCCTGTCTACCTTGCGGATCCAGTCCTGTACCGTGGGGGGGGGTTTTCTCCACCGGGCAGGGATACATAGGTTGGCTGCATTGATCAGGTGAATAGTTAGGGATTTTTTGTATGAAATGGGGGACCCTTGTATGTGGTGTAATAAATAGCGGGCGGGGGAGAAGTCCGGAGTATATGTGGTGATTTGGGAGATTAGCCGGTGGATTTCCGACCAAAATGGTTGTATAAGGGTGCATTCCCACCAGATGTGGAGCAGGGTACCTCGAGTGTTATTACACCTCCAGCAGGTAGGAGGAACAGAGGGATGAAAGTGGTGGATTTTGTCGGGAGTCCGATACCATTTAGAGAAAATTTTGTATCTATTTTCCTGCGTCGTGACATTAATGGAACCCTTGTGCATGAGGGTAAATATGTGATCCCAATCCGTGGGGGTGAGGTCTAAGGATAGGTCTTTTTCTCATTGCTGTGTAATTTTGTCTTCCTTGACCTTGTGACCTGAAAACAGGAGGGAATAATTTAAGGAAATCAGGTGACCTTGAGGTTCCGTAGAGGTGCAAAGAAATTCAAACGGTGTGAGATCCCTTTGCCAGAGAGAGGATTGGCTAGGCGATTGAAGGAAATGTCTCAGTTGTAAATATTTGTAAAAGGGTATGTCGTTGTTAGGCATTGTGGTCACTAGAGTAGGGAAAGAGAGGAGAGTCCCATTTTGGAAGAAGTTCTGTGCTCTAGCTTGCGAAACGTGGGTCTCCAGGTTAGGGTCTTTTAAGGTAAGTCCCGGGGGAAAGTCTGGGTTGTTGTCCAGTGGAGTCATGGGGCCTGGTGAGGGTGAGAGGGCCAGCAGTTTGCATGCTCTTTTGAAAAGTGAGAGTTTGGTACCAATGAGAGGGTGGGAGGTGAATTCCCTGGGAACATTGGTGTGGGTCATCCATGGCGTGTTGGCTAAGGGGAGGCTTGCAAACGATGCTTCCAGGGCGATCCAGTCCTTAGAGGGACAGTGTATATGCCAATCCACCAGTCTAGTCAGGTGGCAGGCCCAGTGGTATTTTTGGAGATCTGGGAGACCCAAACCCCCCAGTCGTTTGGGGAGAACTAGTCTGTCCCAGCTAATACGCAGATGTTTGGAGGCCCACACAAAGGTCCAACAGAGAAGTTTATATGAGGCAAAGAAGGATGCAGGTAGCATGATCGGAATGGCTTGAAGGAGGTAGAGGAGTCTGGATAGAATATTCATTTTTAATATTGCGATTCTGCCCAGCCAAGAAAATGAACCCAGATTCCATTTCTGTAGGTCACCTTGGATGGAACGGATCAGTGGGAGAAAATTTTTGGCGTAAAGGTCTCTTAGGTGGGTTGTAATTTTGATCCCAAGGTATGAAATTTCGAATTTCTCCCAAACGAATGGGAAATTACTACGACAAAGGTTCACCGTATCAGTTGGTAGCGTGATATTGAGTGCTTTGGATTTCTCAAAATTAATTTGAAGATTGGATAAGGTTTTGAAAAGGGCAAAGTCCGCTAGAAGGTTAGGGATGGTTGTTATAGGGTCCGTCAGAAAGAGTAAGATGTCGTCAGCGTAAGCTGCTAGTTTATACTGCTTTTGTTGGATGTCAATTCCCCTGATAGCGGGATTATTTCTCAGTTTACGGAGCAAGGGTTCCATTGTCATAATGAAGATAAGGGGTGATAGGGGGCACCCCTGTCGTGTCCCATTGGATACAGAGAAGGCGTCTGACAAGCCGCCATTAATCCGGAGCCTAGCGGTCGGGGAAGCATATAGGGCTAGAATCATTTGTAGCATGCGTGATGGGAAGCCCGCCGCTTGCAGAGTAGCTTCCATGTAATCCCAGGCGACCCGGTCGAACGCCCTCTCTGCATCCAAGGAGAGAAAGAATCCTTGTGTGGCTGTTTTGGTAAGCCAATGGTGAATGTTGAGGGCCTTCGTGGTGTTGTCCAACCTGGTGCAGAGAGATCAGGGATGGAATGAAGGGGAGGATACGATTGGCCAAAACTTTCGCGTACAGTTTTAGATCAACATTAAGGAGCGATATGGGGCCATAGTTGGGGACTAACATGGGGTCTTTGCCCTGTTTGGGAATAAGTGTGATATGGGCTTCCAATAGATCTCTGTGAGCTATCGAGGTTGTTGTAAAGTTATTAAGTGCTTTGGCTAAATGTGGTAAGAGGATGTTCGGAAATGATTGTTAATAGGCTGCCGTGAGGCCTTCCGGCCCTGGGCTTTTGCCTGTCTTCATTTGGTTTAGGGCAAGGAGGATTTCGTCCGATGTTATTGGAAGATCTAGTGTCTGTGAGTCCTTCGGGGTGAGCGGAGTGGGGCCGAATTGTGCTAAAAAATCAGCCAGTGTCTTCCTACGGTTAATCGCTGCGTCGGTATTTTGGGTAGTCGGGAGGTTATATAGCTTGGTGAAATATTGTACGCATTGCGCAGAGATGCCTTCATTGGTGACCACTGCCTCTCCGTTGGGATTAACAAGCTTATGGATGGTGTGAGAGGCTTTTTTGGTTTGAAGTGCCCTCGCCAATAGTTTACCGGCTTTGTTGCCGTATTCATAATATAGTTTTTGTGACAGAGTGTACTTGCGTTTAACCGCCGTGGTCAGTGCTTCTAAGAGTTCTTCCCTAGCTTGAGAGAGTTCTGCTAATGAAGAAGTGGCAAAGGGAAGCCTTGTGTGTCCGCTCTAGTGTGCGAATGCGAGCCGTTAACTCCGCCATGCGGGTGTGTTTGAGTTTGTTTCGGTGTGCAGCTATGGCCATTAGTTCTCCGCGAATGACACATTTGTGTGCCACCCATGTGACCGTGGGTGCCACGTCTTGTGTCGAATTATCCTGAAAAAAGCTGGAGAGGCAAGTGGTCAGTCTCTGAACATGTATCTCGTCGGTTCAATCGTAAAGTCATGGAGATGGGGTTGTGGTCCGAGAGTACGGCCGGGTCAATGGTTGCTTTGGCGAGGTGTGAGAGATCTGTCTGAGAGAGAAAGAAGTGGTCAAGTCTTGAGTACCTATTGTGTGGTGTAGAGAAGAAAGTAAAATCATTTTCCTTGGGGTGTAATGTGTGCCACGTACCATGGAGCAGTAGGTTATGGAACTGTTGCTTGATCGACCTTAGGGCCCTGTAGGAAAGGGAAGAGGTCCCATTCGAAGTGTCAATAGAGGGGGTTAGGGAGACGTTGAAGTCACCGCCCATGATAAGGGTTCCTGATTGAAAGCAGGAGAGTTGCTGGAGAGTATTACGGAAAAAGGTGACCTGGCCTGTATTGGGAGCGTAAATATTGGCAATGGTGATGGGTAGTTGGTTTAAGGTGCCTTTGATAAAGAGAAAACGTCCCAGTGGGTCTGTTTGTACTTCCGATACTTGGATTGGGCAATTTTTAGAAAGGATTATGGTAACACCTTTCAATTTAGCCTCCGAGTTGGAGGAATGAAAGGCTGTGGGGAAGTAGTGATTTTTAAGTTTGGGGATAGAATACGACCGGAAGTGGGTCTCCTGTATGAGTGCGATATGTGTTTTGGCTTGTTGTAAAGAGTGGAGGAGTTTGGACCGCTTTTCGGGTACGTTAAGGCCCTGTATGTTTATAGAGTATAATTTGAGTGAGTGTAGTTGCTGTGGAATTGTGTCCATAGGAAGGCTGGTGTCTTGCGTGCCCGCCATTGGTGGAGGGGGGGTAAGAGGGGGGTAGGAAGGAAAAGGGGGTGTAATCCGGAAGGCTGTAGAGATATGTGAATCAGGTGTGTGTGTACCCGGATAGTATCCGAAGAGGTGTGGAACTGTGTGTCCAACAACCTCGGGGGTCAGTAATCAGTGTGGAACAAAACACGAGCAGTGAGAGAGTCCAAGGGGGACTACACCCCTAACCGAGTCCGTGTGGGGGTTGACCAAGACCCTGGCAGTGAGGGACTAAGTAAGGGTAACGTTCAACGAACCAACGGGGTGCGAGCTGCCACCACAGGATAGTTTGTAGTGTGAAAATAGGAGGTATTTACCAATGATTCGCCCATAGGGTATGTGCATTAACAAGGCAGTGCGCCGGTTGCAGTGAAGCATGGATAAATGGCCCTAGCTATGGGTAGTGTGCATGTTCTCAGTGGGGAAGCCCAAGTACCGACCATTCTCCCCAGTCTATGGGAGAGGGCATCAAACCAGCCACTCCCCACGCCAACCGCAGTCTCCGTGAATGGTGGGGAGGGGGGTGGCGGTGTCAGCCGGATGCGTAAAACTGAAACACATATAACATATAGCAAGGAATGTTGCCTAGCTGTGGAGAGGCAAACAATGTATATTAGTGCATATCTTAACTGTTATAACTACATAGCTAATATCTAGCAACAAGCATGGTACAGTGAACATCTAAAAAATTCAACTGGTAAAGGTCAGCTGTGGAGCCAGCAGTCTACTTTGAAAAAAGGGAAAAACAAAAAAGCCAGAAAATAGAACTTATACTTAGGATCGTATCATGAAGGCCGGGACGATAAGAGGACAATACCGGTACTGTTCAGATGTGAGTCCGCGAATGACTTGATGACGGGGTCTGTAGGCGTCCGATGCAGCGTAGCCAACGATCGATTCTTCTTGAATGGGGTGTCCTGAGCCGGGGGTAAATCAGGGGGTTGGAGTAGGAATTCCGAAGTCGGCTTAAGGAAAGCAGTGCTGCCGCAATGAGAGAGGCAGCTCTTGTCCTTTAGGGCGGAGGTGCATTGCAGGAGCTTGCGTAGTAGGAAGATCTGCGTGTGTCCGCAGCAGGAAGCGCAGCCTAAGAGACTCAGTAAGTGTCACGGGGTGGAGTCTAAAGTCGCTGAGACTTGTGGTAAATGTAGTGCCAGGCCAGGTGCAGCTCGTTGCTGTGCCCGAAGGCTATAGCCATAGAGTCATAGGCTGCTGAGGAGGAGGTGAACGTGATAGCAAGGACTGCAGCTCGACATGTGAACAGGCAGGCATGGCAGTGTCCAGAGATGCCCAGTATAAGTCTTGTTGATATCCAAAACATGAGAAGCTGGCTGAAAAGACAAAACACAGTCTTTAGATTCCCCATATCGTGAGCGCTGTAGGGAAGTCAAAAATTGGAACTTAGAATAAAGGAAAGTCAGATAAGGCACAGAACAGTGCTAAACAAAATAAAACTGATAATGGGAGGGAGATTCCCTTCGCCCAAGTGTTAGCGGTCCCTGCGCGCTCTCCTGGACCGTGGGGAGGTAATGATGTTTCCAGCTCCAGGACCGCTCTGGTAGTTGGTCTGGGTCCTGGGGGTGGAGGGTGAGCGTCTCCTACGGTGTCTAGAATTTTGAGCGTCCATAGGTTCTTCTCTCCGCCGGTCAAGATCCGCCGGAGCAATGCGGAAAGCGGCATACCAATTAGGCACTGGCACCGTGGCGATTCCAAGTGTGGCACAAAAGTGAGGCAGATCCTCTGGTACTTTAAGGAGAGCTGTGTGGCCGTTATTGGAAGCCGAAAGACAAAATGGGAACTTCCATTTGTAGAGAATGCGTTTCTCTCTAAGGACATCCAGGAGTGGCCTCAGGTCTCTTCTATGCTGTAGGGTAATTCCGGATGGGTCTTGGTAGATTTGGATGTGGGCTCCTGCATGTAGAATCTGCTGACTGCCCCTGGCCTGCTTTAAGATCTCCGCTTTTAATTTGTAGTCCACTATGCAGCAGAATATGTCCCGTGGGGGATCAGTCTACCTTCCTTTGGGGTGCAGGGCGCGGTGTATTCTCTCCATTGTGATAGGTGTTTGCGGGGGTCGGTGAAGGAGGCCATTGAAGAGACTCACCACTTCTTGAGAGATCTGTTCCCCCTCAATGGCTTCCGGAAGGCCTCTGACACGGAGATTATGCCTCCGACCCCTGTTGTCAAGGTCTTCCAAGTGTCGATGCATGTCACGCATCTGCAGCGTGTGGGAGTCAAGGCAGTCGGTGACTGAGTGAATGGCATTGTCATGGCGCTCAGGCAAGTCTCCATCATCTGAACACGCTCGTTTAAGGCGCGAAAATCCAGCCGCAGCTCTGAGATGGCGGCGGATAAAGTATCCTTGATATCATCTGTTATCGATCGTAAATCTTGAATATTGATCGGAGGTTGGGGACTGAGTACAATCCCGTCTCCCCCTCCGTTGGAGCGGTTGTGGCTAGAGTCTGCTGGGTTTGGGTTGTTCGGCGGCAGCAGTTGTGCTCCGGAGTGTGCTGGGCCGTGATGGACAGGCGCCATATTGCCTCTGCCGGCTCTGAACTTCTCCGGGATATTGCGGCTTTGTGACCCGGTAAGATCCCTGGGGGACCTCGAGCGGGAGGCAGAGGAGGATCGGGAAGCAGTGCCCATTATCCTGAGGTAGCGAGGTGTGAAAATACCTCCAGGCTTCGTTAAGATTCTCCTGTGGCAGACGGAGCTCCGAGCTCAGACGTCCGTCTCCATGCCAGGTCAGGCCACGCCCCTGGGAATCTTTCCTTAAACTGACTCACAGGTATTACCACACCCCAGCTCGACTTGCTAACATCTCTCCTTTATCCTCCTCAACATGTTTGAGAGAGTGCGGAGCTACGGGATCACTGCTACAAATTTGGTGTTTGTGCCCCATAATCTCCTCCTTTTGGGATTTCATATTTTCCATCACCTCTTCAGTAACTGTAAATACAATCAAACCAGACCCTCCTATTACTAAACTCGGAACAATGCCCCCCATACACACTGTATGATCACTGCTAGGCAGATGATAGTGACAGCATGGAAGCACACAGATTTACTGGATGCCAAACTGTTTCTGCAGCACTTAAATTCTCAAACCCAATTTGAGTTAACATTTGCTCCTAAAAATGGCAAAAGAGAACAGTTTTGGTTGGGGTAGAGGTCATGGTCCGAACACCATCTCTGCACATAAGAAAAAATATAAGAAAACGAATGCGCAAATCACAAAGAGAGAAGATATCAATGAATCAAGGACTTCACACTGTAGCTGCCAACATAAGGGTGTTCACACACCAATAAAAGAACATGAGATAAATGATTAATTATGTGGCGCTTACTCAGAAATAAAAATAATTTTAAAAGATAAAAAATTTATATAATAAATATTAAATAAAAAGTTTAAAGAGACAAGATTTATTGGAGATTCAAATAGGAAAATCCAAAATAATGATGCATCCTAAAATTGGTTTTCCATCAAATTGTGCATCCTGAGATTATAAAAATCAATGTTACATCAATAAATGAATCGAGGATAATCGACTCAAGAAACCCTTTGAGAAAGTCACGTGATCAGTGACGCAACGCGTCACGGAAGAGAGGCGGGTTACGTTCGGCTTTCCGATCATGGCCAGGATCGGGAAGCATCAGCAGTGCTATGCTCGTTTTGATGATTTAACTGTGAGTGCAATACTTTATTAAACTCATTAGTTTTAAATTACTACACCATGGAGTCCTTCCTCCCCTTCTTTTATATGGTCCAATAAATTATCTGGCTGAGAATCTGGGGTGCCCTGGGAACGGATCTGGTGAAAGGCAGGAGATCCATAGGAGAGGCGCCATGGAGGGGCCTGCAGAGCGGATTGGATTGATTTTAGCTGTCAGCAGGGCTTATTACGTTCTGCCATGAGGTTAGAGGCTGGGGGAACCACACATGACACCATCTTGCCCAGCAGCCTCATGCACAGTTGAATTGAAGTCCTTTCTACCCTTTTGACTTCTCGGACCAGTTCCACTATGGAGCTGACCTTTAAGGGAGGTAAAATTATCCTTTCCTGGCTTGTATCCAGGATCAGGCCTAGATATGTCAAGACTTGAACTGGACGAATCGCTGATTTGTCCATATTCAGAATCCAGCCTAGGAACTTCAGGAAACAAATGGTAGTTGTAATGTTTTCTACTAAGGTGGAGTAAGACTGGTCCCTTAACAGAAGGTCGTCCAGATATCCTACCACTGAGATCTTTTGGGACCTTAGAAAAGCCAACACTGGAGCCAAAACTTTTGTGAAGACTCGAGGGGCAGTGACTAGACCGAATGGAAGTGCCACAAACTGGAAATGACACCCCTCTACTGCGAAGCACAGAAAACTTTGATGCGGACCGAAAATCGGCACATGTAGGTATGCATCCTTGATATCTATGGATGCTAAAAAATCCCCTCTTCCCAAGGATGCGATTACTGAACGAACCGACTGCATACGGAAGGTTCGGACATTTAGAAAGGAATTGAGGGATTTGAGGTCCAGAACGGACCTTACCTCCCCATTTGGCTTCGGCACTGTAAATAGGTTTGAATAGAATCCCTTGAATTTTCCTTGTGCGGAACCTCAATAATTAACTCCTGCCTTCCTAGCTGTTCTAAGGCTAGGAATAGGGTTCTCTTTTTCTCTGGGTCCGATGGGACTCTGGATACAGTAGGTGACCGCGATATTGTGTCAATCTCGCCGCATTTATCGGCGAGATTTGACACCTGCGAGCCCCGTCGTGGGAGCCAGCGCCGAGATGGCTCACTCATCGGGAAAGGAAAACTTTTTTTTCCTTTCGTGATGAGTGACAGGCAGTGCTGACAGCTGTCTGGTATGAATTCTGAGGGGGAACGCTGCGCCAAATTTTAAATGAAAAAACCGGCATGGGTTCCCCCCTAGGGGCATACCAGGCCCTTAGGTCTGGTATGGATTGTAAGGGGAACCCCCTACGCCGAAAAATCGGCGTGGGGGTCCCCCCAAAATCCATACCAGACCCTTATCTGAGCACGCAGCCCGGCTGGCCAGGAAAAGGGGTGGGGACGAGCGAGCCCGCCATGCGGGCCCCCCCACCCCAAAGCACCTCGTCCCCATGTTGATAAGGACAAGGGCCTCTTCCCGACAACCCTGGCTGTTTGTTGTCGACAAGACAACGGCGACAAGA